>NC_080705.1:39541117-39841117 GCF_943734765.1 Anopheles ziemanni
AAAAGGGACGAACAAGTTTTTGCTCTCGGGAAACATCCTTGAGCCGTCTTCCCTGTAGGCGATGACGTTGGTTTTGTTATTATTGCGAATGTTATTTTTGTTTTCGAAAAATCCAACCGGGAGGGCATTCCCTTTTTTCCGGCACAAAGAAAATTCACGCTTCATATCGATTAAATGTAGAAAATCGTGGGCGGCAGACGGCACCATGGAAGTTAAACTACGAAAACGTTATTCGAAGGGATCAATCTCGTAGTGAGATGTGTCTCCTGTACCTTGTTTTCAGTATGTACGGTCGTAAAGATAAATCCAAGGTTGATTCGCACGTCATTCCACACTAACTCGAAAGTACGCTCGATAATTTCAAATAAAAAAACTAGAATATATAATCTTTCTAATTTGTGAAATAACATTGAATTTTCCATCAATTTGAAGCGATGATACGAATATATTTTGGTTTAATTTGTATATTTTGGTTAAATTTATTGTAAAATTTTAAAAAATAAGTCACCGGACAGATTTTATCTTAGACTTAGACCTTTTGAAACTCTCACCACAGAGGAGAGCAACTCCAAACTGTATGACGCTGCCATTTGGAAATTTTTCATTTAGGAAAAGAAGTTGAAGTGCTAAACGCTACCTATCAATACCTATCATTTAAAAATTGTATATTTTCTCGCCATTATTAGTAAACATTAGCCACTTGCAAATTTGACGAAGTTCTGAAAAGTTTCATGAAAGACAATCATTTTTGAATTGAGTCAATCGAATAAAAAACATAAAAACGTTTTAATAAAAGTGTTCGCCATTAGTATATCGGTTGGAGTAAGTGTATATTAGTTTCGGTTGAGGCTAAGTTCTTCTGGATTGGCGATTTCCATTCCGACATTACTTTTATCTTTCTGTTAGTCGAAAGTGTTGCGCAATGAGCCTCGCTTAATTGTTTTATTCAAACTTATTTCTGCAGTTGGGTATGCAATATTAACCTGAGCAAAATGTAGTTTTCATTCATCATCCACTAATCTGAATCTTTTGCTTTCCTTGCAGCTACTACCACTGTTCGACGTGAAGCCCATCCTATTACGTTCGGTCGTGGATCGAAAGCTGGTCATCACCGTTCCCTGGCTCGTGCAGTATTTGAGCATGCTGGATGCAGTTACCCTCCGGCTGCGCTACTACGAAGAACTGTTCCACATGCTGCGCGATATCTACCAGGCGACGGCCATGTGCGGCTTGTCCGCGAATCGCCAACTGTTCATCATTCCTACCTCCAAGTTCATCGTGCGCTCCTGTCTCGACTGGTTGTTCGATCAGTCCAACGTTCCCGAGGAGTATTTTAACTCTTCCGAGTCGTCCGACGAGCCATCCATGCACGTAGAACAGTTGGCCATGGAACGGTACGGTACGGTGGAACATCTCACCGAATCGTCCGCAAACGTAGCACCCATTGCCAATCGGAAAAGCATCAAACCAAACGACCCAACGATCCCCGAAGTCGTATTCAATCCGCTGCTGGAAGCCGTACTCAGCGCTGCCTGTCCGTTTTTAGCCGACTTTCGCGTTTCCGTGATGCCGTCCAAGGTGGAAAAGGCCGTGTCCCGGACCGGTCGCTATCGCCACATCACGACGCGTTATTCCGGAGTTGTGACACCTCAGGCAGCGACGGCCAGCGAAGCGTTACCAACACCACCACTGGAAACGAGCACCGCCAACCTATCGTCGAAAAGCTTCGGCCAGTCCGGACACAATCATTCCAAGTCGGGACCGGCGAACGTCCAGCAACGGCTGATCGAAGCGTTCCTGCAGTCGCAAAGCCATTCCGTACGCCGAACCGTCGAATTCATCGTCGAACGGACGACTTCGGCCGTCATAAAGGACTTCCAGATGATGCATCTCCTGCCTAAGAAGAAAGCGGTCACCGACCAGATAGCGACGGTACGCACGGGTAACGTGCACTATGTGAGGCAACAGATCTACAACATCTGCAGCGAGGCACTCGCTAGCGTTAACGGCACCTGGGAGGGCAACGTGCCGAAAATGCTAAGCAAACGAATCTCGGTAAGTGGTCCCAAATTCCCCAACGCTAAACATGACGAATAAAAGATTCCTTCGCTGTTCTAGGACTCGCTTGACGCATTGCTCCCGGCGGAAACCATCGCCAGCGTGCGGACGATGTGTAAAAACATTGCCCTGGACAAAAGTCTGCAAAAAACGAACGAATGGCGCCAGTCGTACATGTCGGATTTAGGTACGTATGCTGGAGAAATGTGTACGGAGTTGGTTGCTATACCCGGAAGCTTTCCTTTTCAGAACTATTTTGCCGAAGCAGCGTGCAAAGTGAAGCGGACAGTATTATGGCCAGTCGAACGCAACAGAACAGGGAACAGCAGCAACCGGCGGAAAAGGCAGCATCCGGCACCGTCGGCAATGAAATCGGCCTCTCGATATCGGCAAATAGTACCATAGTACCGTCCGTACTGTACGGAAAACTGCAGCTACTCGTAAATTATGCGTCATGCAAACCGACGCTGCTTACCTTGGACGAGCTTTCCCAGTTGCTTGCCGAAACGCTAGCTTTTCTTGATGAACCGGGGCACACCATGACACCAGCGATGAACCGCATGTTAGCTTATATGTTGCTCCAATTGTTTGTACTGTTAGGTAAGTTTTGTTTTGTTCTCACCGTTCAAGCCATTAATGTCGTCTGAATTGCTTTCAGTAAAATCGCGCTGTGATTTGAGCGTACCTGAGCTACTTCAAGCTGCCATTACCGTTTGGAAACATCCCAAGATGGCAAAGCACTGTTCACCCCCGTTAGCCGAACCGGAGGAGACATCAACCTTACCAGTTTCACCATCGCACGAACGGTCGTTCGGGTATCCTGCACAAATCGAACAATTCCGCCAAAAGCAAAGGCAACAAGGTAATTAGTTGGAAGGCTAGGTTATGTAATTGTTAATATTAACTATGCGGTATTTGCATTCCTTCTTTGGTTTTTTTTTTTTGCAGACGCAGATTACATTTTTTCTCACCTGGTTAGTAATCGAATTATAAGAATGTTGGAAGAGAATACCGATCCTAGCGCAAACTATAACTCTTACGCTGAGTTTATCACGGGATTACTAAACGCACAGCTGATAACGATCAGTTTGTTAAATGAACAGTTTGTCGCGATATTCAATGAGGAGTGGCCAAAGGTGAGTGAGAAGCATAAATTGCTCGTTCATGCACTAAACCATCTTTCTATTTCACATTTTCCATTTTAGCCCACACTTGACCGCGTTTCTGCCGTCATCAATCGAGTTTTACATAAAAAAGGCCATGCAAAGAAACCAGGGCACAACGTCGACGATTCGCAATCGGAGATGTTTATGGAATTGTTATCCGATCTCGCGCGCGATATTACAGAATTTTGATATTTAAATAATCGTTCCCAGCGGTCAACGGGTAGGCATGTGTGACCGTTGAGATGGACGGTCCCGTTCTGACCGTCAATGATAGGCTCGCTGGGCCTTAGTTTAATGAAAATTTACTCAACAATGCGAGGAACTTATAATGATTTAATAAAGTTTACCTTTTTCTACAAACTGTTCGTCTTTTAAAGATCTATAGTCTATTAATATTTATATTTTTTCACATATGTTTTTCCTATTGATTGTGGCAAAACGCCAAAACTAAAACCATATGAACATACAAAATAATGAATCGAAACATTAAATCAGTTTTCCATTGTTCCAAAGTGTGCTCTTACGTTTGCTCTAAAATGTGATGATGAAAACTCTTTAGTTATACGTGTAATGTAGCATTCAAATCATTTTGAAATAACTGTTAAAAAATTGAGATCCTGTTTGCGCGTATCTTTTTTGTGCTTTGGTATTCTTTGGTAGATTAAGTAATTTTTAGCTCATATTATTTATCAAATTAAGTTTAAACAAATATCGATCACATCAGTGTGATACTCATGATACGTTCTCGATCCTGTACGATTAGTAATTTATAGTTCATTCGAACACGAGAAACAAATAACGAAAGAATAACAAAAATGTTGTTGTTACTTATGTATAACAAGATTTTTATGTTTGGATTAACCGGCCAGGCCTTATCGATTGGACCGAATAAGAGTTTACCAAAGGTGCTGTTTCTTCGACGTGATATGCATGAAAATTGACAGCTCGATACGATCGCATTAATTCAATCGAAGTCCGTGCTGAGGCTGATAATCGTCCTCAAATATAAAAATGACCTTCCCAACTCCTAATATACAACGCTCTATGTTTCGTTTGGTGGATTTTGAAATGTTTCCCTTAGAGCCTTTAAGGTCTTTAGTTCAAACAAGAGTATCATGGTCAGAAATCTCTTGTTCATTCATTCGAAATAATGATGATAAATTGGATAATCTTTGCCCACGAGCAAAGGTAAATTATCTGAAAAATTAACAAAATTAGAAGCACATTGTCAAACTCTCGTAGGGTTCATAAAACTCCTAAATGACAAATTGGTTTTACTCGCGCATTTCTAGCTTAAAGAAGGTTGCTTTTGTCTCTTCCTTTATAATAACCCATCCTCAATTTCAAAGGTTGTTGAATGGTTCTATTTCAGAAATATTTGTTTTTTTTTACATTTTCAGCTGGTCACCTAACATGTTTTAACAAAATAATTATTATTTGTAAACAGAAATGTGAACAAAACTAATTAATTTGACCAAAAATTGAAATAATGAAGCACAGCACAAGTTTTCAAAGAAATGTGTATAAAATGTAAAACTTTAGTTTCATGACATATTTTAAGCACCTTCTGTTAAACCAAAGCCAAATGGTTTAAATAAATAAAGTTATTTAAATGCATACTCATTTATGGTTTATCTTCCCAATTTCACCACCGAACCGGGTTATTCAAAAAACTATGCAAACATGACACTTTGTAATTAATTAGTAAGATCTACAAATCTAACCCAATCGGACAGCTTGTGGGAACCCATGAGCAAAACAGCAGTGCAGCGTAAACATTGTTGAGATAGCCGGAACAACCTGTTCACGGTTTGGTGTGATAATGCCTTGTAACTACAATGAAATCGCCTGTAGACGAACGATTAAAGAACATCAATGACGGAGCAACGCACGACAAGAAGTTAAACCCACACTCTCTCTCCCCTCTCTCCCCCCCCCCCCCCCCCTCGCCATTGAGAGAGTGAGAACGAGAAGGTCAGGGCAAGACGTCGGGGCAGCGCTTTCCTCGATCGAGCGAAAGTGAGAAGCAGCAACCTAGTGAAGCAAGATTACAAGACAGAAGAATACGTCAAATACAAAAAGATCCCCGTTTCTGGATGGCGAAGATGTCGCCGAGATGCGATCGATGAGCGTGCGCAAGCCCGCTCGGGTTCAGTGCGTTTCGGTCGATCGACCGGAATAGAAGTGTGGAGCCTGAGTTGTGTGGATCCTGCTTGTCGGAGTTCGGTGCATTCTAGGTGAAAATGAAAGCTTTCTCTTGGCTGGTGTGGTGGTGTTTGGTGTGTGTTGCCTTTTTCGCGGGCAGGATTACACCGACGGAAAGCTACATCGTCGATCCGGGTCCGGTCGTGAAGGCCACCAAAGGTACACTAGCGGGAGCTGGAGAGAAGCTGGAGTAGACATTCAGATGCCATTGACCGCGGCAGACGCTGTTTCTTTTTGTGATCGCGATGATAGTGATCCTCACTTTTTTGATTCCCTTTCGCTCCAGGGGAACTATGGCCGAAAGCGAGGAAACAAGTCACGAGTAACCAGTTCAGCGCAATCAAGCCGGGGACGTTCCAGTTTCAGGTAATAGGCTAAGCGGCGGTGTTATGCGATCTCGTGTGGTGAAGTGTGCGTTATGCTTTAGATTGGTTGGAGTCGATTTTGGGAGTCGCTTTTATTGCCAGAATTATGCATTTTAAACATTCGCGATGCATTTGAGCATGACTTTACCATAAAAGATTTGAATTTGAGCTTTAAAATTTTCAAGGTTTCTAATTGTTTTGAGAATGATAACTGACATCTCTCAGATCAACCGTGAAACTATAATGGCTTCGTGAAATGCTTAAACAATTAAACATTAGGGCTTAATACATTGGGTTACGAAATCTCCAATCAGGGGACCAACCATGTAATTTAAACTGCCACGGAGTGATAAGAATCACTTGAGGAGTACAAGTGTTCGTCTAATTGGCTGACTCGTATCAATTCCCAACACTCTACCAAGTGGTATTAGTGCGGATCAACCTTCTGGCCAATCTAGCGTCTTAATGAAACTTATTTACAAACTAAATCCACGAGAAGAATGTAAACGGCCATACTTTAATACCTTGAATTAATCAAGCTTATTTACAATCAAAAGCCACGAGAAGAATGGCCGTTTAATATTTGAATTTCAAGTGTTTCGATCGCAAATAATGGGTTCAAGAGTACTTCTACTAGTATTTTTCTTTGTTGGCGTTGATGTTTTAATCTCAAAAGCCCTACAAAAAACATTTTTAGTTCAAACACAGCCTCTTTATTTTTTATTTAACATGAAACAGAAATTAAGTTACAGCTATGTCCAGAGAACAAATAAAGATAATTAGGTAATTGCCTTTTAATTTTGTAATGTGATTTTTTGTTTACAAAATCGTAGTTTACTTCATTTAATTGTGTATCCTATAAAAAATAAAGAGAACTTTTTTTTAAATAAGATTATGCCTTAACATTTAAATGTAATTATCTTATCAAACAGATAGCGAAAGTTGAACTTCAATTTTATATAGATGGTGCGGATATTTTAATTCGTTGTTGATGAATATTGCGATCAGGAAATTTGATACAGAAACAAATGTTTTGTTTTGTTTCATGTATTTTTATCTTATTTAATTTAATGCGACCGTTATAGTTTATTGAAAGAATTCTTATGGGTTGACGTTCTTTTAAGAGGGATTTTCTTTGCTGTCTGAGTACTGGTCAAAAGTATTATGTAAAAATTCAAATAACTGGTTTAACCTCTTGCAGTCCACCAATTACACTTGTGACATCTTGAGCAAAGCCCTTGAGCGCTACCAAAAGATTGTGGTTGCCATCGGGAACAACACACGGCGAGCGAGAGCCAGCCAAGCATTCCCGGTGAGGCCTGAAGTAAACTCAGTTCATCGCGCCAGAAATCACCGATCGTGGCGTTCGAATGCGAATTTCAATGTAAGTTTTAAGTATTATGTCTCAAATGTATTTTTACTTACCCTTTTGAACATATGTTTGTTCTAAAGGGATACCTGGATGTCGCTTCGGTGTCTCTCAACGCACCATGCGAAACTCTACCGCATCTCGCCATGGATGAGGATTGTAAGTTGGAATGTTCTTTTATGCACAAGCCGTGATAACATAAATTAAATCTGTCCACTTTCTCGGTTTCAACAGATACCATTGTGATCGATGAACAAAAGGCCCTACTGTCTTCGTTCTCCATTTGGGGCATGCTTCGGGCGTTGGAATCGTTTGCACAGATGGTCGTCCTTGCCGACGATGGCAGCACGGTACGTAGGTAGGAATCCGTTAGAAGAGCCACTATTGAAAGAGATTTTGTTTTCCCTTGCAGTTACTTATCAATGCAACTTCCATCGACGACGGTCCACGGTTCTCACACCGGGGTTTACTGGTGGACACTTCGCGACACTTTATCGACACCCGCACGCTCGTGCAGATCCTCGACGGAATGGCGTACAACAAGCTGAACGTGTTCCACTGGCACATCGTGGACGACCATAGTTTTCCGTACGAAAGTTCCACCTTCCCAGAATTGAGCAAACAGGGTGCGTATCACCCGTCGATGGTGTATACGCAAGCCGACGTAGCGATGATCGTCGAAGAGGCCAGACTGCGTGGAATCCGTGTGATGTCCGAATTCGATACGCCAGGGCACACACGATCCTGGGGCGTGTCGCATCCGGAGCTGCTGACAGAGTGCTACGATCAGTACCAAGGAAAACTCGGACCGATGGATCCGACGCGCGAATCGACGTACACTTTCCTCGAGAACCTGTTCCGGGAGGTGATCCAGGTGTTCCCTGATCAGTACGTCCATCTCGGTGGCGATGAGGTCGGCTTCGAGTGTTGGGCCAGCAACCCGAACATACTGGAGTACATGAAGCAGAACCGGCTGTACTCGTTCGAGATGCTGGAGGAGAAGTTCATCCAGCGCATCGTGGACCAAATCGACGCGCTAAACCGTAGCTCACTCGTCTGGCAGGAGGTGTACGTCAACGGGGTTCGCCTGCCCAACGGAACGGTCGTGCACGTTTGGACGGGCAATCGACAGGATCTGCTAAGCCGGGTTAGTACAAAGACAACTCGGTTGCTGTCCATACATACTAAGTATTGCACTTCTGATTCACCTACTCGTTAGATCACACGCGATGGATTACCGGCTCTGCTGTCTTCCTGCTGGTACCTGGATCACCTCAGCACCGGCGGAGACTGGCGCAAGTTTTACAACTGTGATCCGCACGATTTTGTCGGTACTGGAGCGCAGAAGTCGCTGGTGCTGGGCGGTGAAGCGTGCATGTGGTCCGAGGTGGTAAACGGTCACAACATACTGCCTCGTATCTTCCCGCGCGTTTCGGCCACCGCCGAGAAGCTTTGGTCGTCCGCCGCGGTCAACAATGCGGACGAGGCTGCCCGGCGGCTGGAGGAGCACACTTGCCGCATGAACCATCGGGGCATTCCGGCACAACCCCCGAACGGTCCAGGATTCTGTCTATAAAGATAACCCTGCAATTCTTAACATACATCCACCCCTAACACAATTGACTGCATTGGCACTTGTTGTACCGTTAAAGGCAAATAAATATTATACAAATAAAGTGGTTCAGCATCAAGCACACCTTTTTTTGCATGCGAAGACTAATTTGTAAAATAAATTGGTAAAATTAACTGCATAAAACAGCTGGAACAAACCAACAGTTACCGGAACAAACATGCGTTACGTTAGCTGCGCCAAAATGTATGCAACACGCAGCTACATAATTGTACCTCCTTGTCAACCCTTAATGCAACAGCGGTTAAAGTTGTAGTATTGTTCAGACCTTTCTCTACCCTGGTTACATTTTGCAAAACAAAACCAAAAAAATGTAGAAATAGGCATGGAAGGAATAGGAAAGGAAGAATGAAAAGAAGAAATTGTAGAAGATTTTCGCTACAAAGACTTGCAGCCGGAAATTTATACACTTCTAATATTCGCAACTCAAAATTGACTCACTGTCTTCTTTTTTGTTGTATACATGAATGTGTAGGTACGAATGCAATCGACCTCGAGGAGGGGATAGCGTTTGGTAGAGGATTGCAACGCTTGCGTCTGCCGAGCACCACACATGCGATCTCCAACCATACCAACCAATGGACCATCATACCAACCCCACCACAAGACCCAACACACAGACCGCACGCGCAGACCACAGCACAACCCGCCAACATTAACCCGAGATAAGGTTACAGCTATGGTTAGCCTTAGGCTAAGAAAAATGTAAAGTTTTGGTACATTAAGTATAAAACGACCTGGCCGTCCAAATATATATATAAAAAACATCACATAAAAAATCACAACCATTACGAAATATACTTTTCTACAAAAAATGAATGTCGATTAACACGTTGCGTACCAAGCGTTTTAGCACAATTTTTAGTACAATTTTTCAAATTAAAATTTGTTTAACCGATTGTTTTCGAAGGCCAAGCAATAACTTAGCTTCCCAAAAATTTATATAAAATATTACAATAATTTTTATGTTGCATTTTCATTTATTTATGGGTCAAAAACTTTTTAGAACTAGAAATGCTGTCACCCATATTTGGGTGACGCGGTACGGAACGTGTTAAACTTACTGGACAATCGGTAATAAATCAATTCGAAGAATGCTGTCTTTGAATTCGTTCATCTTCGTTTTTACATGTTATGTAATGGAGTTTTGAAAACGTGTTCCAACAACATCCTCGATAGAACGCACATTTCGGATTATTCATTTGTTCTACGCGTTCGTTTGCACAATCAAAAGCAATACCTTGAGTTTTACATATTTTTTTTTCATTCTATTGAAATATGACGAAATAAATCTGAGCAAACAAATACTGAATGAAAATCATGATTGTTTTAACGTAAGATATTGTTTACATATGCTTAAAAACGATACTTTGGTTGATTAGAGATGTTTTAATCATTATAGAGATTTGAACATGACATATGTTATTACATGGAGCTATGGCTCCATGTATGCATAAACTGCCAGGGCATGTAATGCTGGAACTGAGAACATTGGTTTTTTTTTATTTATACTGCAAAATAAATTAAACCATACGAAAATTCCGAAAAACTGTTCAACAAATGTTTGGGGGTTCATTTTATTTTTAAATCTCATATTGCCTACACTAGACTTGTCACCTGTTTTAAGATAGTTTTTGTCCCCGCAGTTTCCTTCTAGTTCGTACGCTGTTGAATACACATACCATCATCTACCACCGGTCTGTGGTTAAACGTAAGATACATGAAACAAAGTGCCAAATAGAACAGCAAACTCATTACCGCCAGCATACGATCGAACAACGTCGCTCGCTTTTCCCAACCGTTTTCGGTTTCATTTTTGGTAACCTGGAAAACACAACAAGAATCAGTGTTTGTTGGCGAAGGCATTTCTTTCGGTACCTTGTAATTTAGCCCAAGATAGTCGGCCGCTAGAATGAGCTCGGCGACGCGATTATCGGATAAAGATCCCGTCAACCGGTTCAGCATGGCGTTTCCGTTTAGTCCCGATCGGATCCAGCAGTTGAACAGCGTGAGCAACAGTATCAGTCCGGTCAGGACAAGGGAGTTGGTGAAGAATATCACTGGGGAGAACAAAAATCAAGAGTTAGAACGATGATCTTGTAAGGGTTTTACGGTGGAGGATCCTTACTGCATCCTGGAAGCGAACCGCGATTGTTCGGAAGCGCCCATTCCATCAACTGGAGGAAGCTAAAGTGACAGTAGATAGACACGACCAGCAGCGCCTTCCTTTCGAGACTGTCCGAGCGGAGCCACACGGTGTACAGATTGAGCAGCGCGAGCACTGTAGAAGGCAAAAGACTGACACTTTAGAGCTGACTCTGGCGAAGCGAACCAACTTCCTACCCAGAATCGGGCTGAGGACGGCCACGGTCTCGAAGCTAGATCGCCGTTGCACCGTCAGCCGGAAGTACAGCACCGAGTACTCAAAGTTGTGCCCCGACTTCAAGGTTTCGCGGTCCTGCTCCAGCGAAACCACCTGCCACTTGGGGCTGACGATGATGTCGCCATGCGCCAGGCAGATGTTCCGCCCGTGCACATCCACCTCGTCCATCGAGTGAGCCCACATTCCGTACCACATGCCACAATCGTGCATATCGAACGGCCACCGGGAGTAGTCGGCGTGGCACTTGGTGTTCAGGCTGCAGACCGGCCCGCACGTCACCAGCCCATCCGACCGAACCAGACACTGCGGATTGGTGCACTCCGGGAGCGATACCGGGTTTAGGAACGACGAAAAGTGGCGAAAGTCCGGCAGCCACAGCTCGTCCGCGTTGATCGCCACGCGATCGATGTTGCCCCAGGCGGAGCTGTTCCAGCGGATGTAGTCGTCGTACCAGTGCTGAGTTTTCGTTCGAAGGAGACGAAGAAGCAGAGCTTGTGAAAAAGGCCAATCCACAGCCAAGGGCTAATTACATAAACGTGATCGAAGGCAGGCTGACAGCTTACCATGTTCAACATCACGTTCATTTCCAGCATATCGTCCACGTCGTCCTGGATGGAAAGAAAGCATACACCAAACAAAGGGAAGAAAAGAAAAGAAGCGAGATGAAAACGGAAGTGGAAGCAAATGAAAACAAACTCCTGGGCGGAGGAAGTACCAATACGCACGAATTCGTAACTGAGGACGAGGTAGGAAGCCGTCACGTTGACCGTTTCCGACCGGTCCTTCCTTGGGCGTGTGTCGGCCCGGTAGCCATTGCAGAGCAGCGACTTCTTGAGCCGGTTCTCCACGTTCGCCGAGTCCGTGCTGCAATCGAGTGGTGCTGGGAAGAGGTAAATAAGAAAAATGCCAGAGGAAAATCGAACTGCGGAGCACCGACACGCTGGAATGTCACGTACGGGTCAGTTCGTGTTCCTTTTTCATACATACCCGCTGGTAGTACGTGATTTAGCAGCAATACTACTGCCGAGCCCAGCAGGACGAACGTCATCGATGGAACGAAACGGCCGGCGGACATGTTCTGGCGCGCTTACACGATCGACGAATGATGGATGGATCGACCTCGAACGGTTTCGATGTTGCGACTGCTTCCAATGGTTTTTGGTAGGCGTAAAACGGTCAAATAATCCTCCTACCAGATACGATAACCGCCGATAATAACTTGTGTCCTCGTTACGGTCAAGAGAGTGACGAATATTATTCTACCGGGTACAAGCTCAAGCTCCTCAAACAATCGTACTGAGTGGTGTGTTTTTCTGTTTTTTTTTTTTGCTAGGTCAGATAAGTACCGATCATCCATCAATTGCGTAGGGCGTTGACTGCCATTCCCATTTTTTGTATAAATACATAAACAGCACCTCTGTGAGGGTTACATTTTACGAGACAAGCATGTCAGGAACGTGAATTTACCGTTTTTCTGTAGATGTAAGAACGCTGAATAGGATTGATAAATTGATGTTACAATTCGGTAAAATAACAATCTTGCTTTTGACCGGTCCCTAGATTTATATGCACTGTCCCTAGATTGATATGCACCCAAAAAGAAGGTCAATTTATATATTAGATTTTAATGCAACAATTGGATTTTTTTTTATTTAAACGCATCGATTTTCAACTTTAAAATGCAGTGTAATAAAGGATCCTTCCTCAGCATATCAAACCATTTAGGTTAACAGTAAAGGGTGTTGTTCAAAATTTCCGTAGGCTTTTTGTCTTTTTTCAAGATTTTTTTTATTAATGTTCACTGCTAAGGAAAGAAACACTTGTGTGTCTTCATCTATAATATTTTTTTGTTTTTAGTTACCGGTGTCGCCGCATGACGTTTTGAATGATTTTGAATGAGAATTGAAATTTTCAGTATTTACTATTTGATCTTAAATACACACCTTGATGAAACACCCGAAAGCAATAACCCCTCTCTGTCTAAATTGTTCGCAATAATCTGATTGAGACGGAAAAACGTCGGCCGGAAAAACGAGAATGAAAAAAATATTTTAAATGATACTAATGATGAACGTGACATGTTTCTAGAAAAGGTTCAAATGATCAAATGATCATGTTTAGTTGATTATAGATCGAAATCCTCGACGTATCGTTGTTATAGTGTTTATTTTATTTATTTTAAAAAAATTTAACAGTACAACTAGACAAAATAACATATTTTTCAATCGATAGACTTCTTTCATTTACATATTTTTCGGTATTATGAAGTATTTGCCATCAACAAACGTATTCAATCCACATTTTAAATATTCGAAATAAATTTAACGGGCAATACAGAATGTTTACATTTTCATATTGATTTTTTTTACTTTCAAAAATTCAAAATTGAAATACAAATATGAACATGAATATAAAAAAAGTTTTAAATTCATAACATTAATACATTATCTTCCGAAATGATTTTCACATCTTTGTAAAATACCTTATACTTAAAAGGTTTACCAACGTCAGGTTTACGCTTTCTCCGACCAAGGAATCTGTGTAACACAGAGAAATATTATAGTTTCATATATAACCAAAAACGAACAATAGTGTCATTAAATCCCTGGTGTAAATGCTAAAAAAAAATATTGTAATAACTAAATTACGTATGTTGACGTATCCAATGATTTGAAATTCAAATTATAAAGTGAAACAATCGATTACGTCTTCGAACAACAAGCTAAACATGTGGAAAGGATTAATATCGTAAATAGTTTTTCTTCCTTTTATGGCCAACTTCAATGTATAATGCTTGATCTGCATTTCGCATGTCCTGCGTACTTGAAGAGGTGCCATCCCTGCAACGGCCCGATCACCCGCTGATCGCCCAAAGGTTAGGGAACCCCAGGAACGGCGGTATAACGAGCGATGTTTAGTGTCCCCACCATAAAAAGGTGCCACAGGTAGGGAGCGCTCGTTCTGTTGGGTGGGAAGCAAAGAAATCAGCCCATCAAAAGCGTGGGAATGAATGAACGCTGGCACGGATTTTCCCGCACCGGCACTCCCGGAACATGCTACTTGATTCTCACGTTTCGCACGTACCCGGGGCCGGAACCGGAGACGGAGCCGGTGGAAAAATGGTGTGAACAAATTTATGCAAAACAGCCGTAAAGTGCGCACCGAAGGCCTGACCAAGGATCCGGCAAGGACCCCGAACTGTTTGCTTTGGTAACGGGCTCTAATGCCTCTCGAAGCGTCTGGCGAACACATGGTTTCGGCAACCTGTTTAGCATTTGGGTTTGGTTTTGTCCAGCCGGGATTAATTTGTTTGTTTTTGGCCGGTTAAAACAATCCTCGGCCCGAAGTGGCGGAAACAATAGCCATTAGCTCGGGAAACAGGTCAACGTACAGGCCGGGGGTTAGTTTTGACATTTCGTTAGTATTTTTACCGTGATTTTTAAGAAAAATACGCGTTCCGTAAGGTTAAACAAGGTGATGGTTGGAAAATGGCAGCTTCATCCACAAAAACGCCCACGATCATTTTACGGAAAACGAACTAAGTACACGAAAAGGAATTGTGCGAAGAAAACGAACCGCCAGAGAACCGTTGGTGCCATTTTCCCATCCTTTTCCTCCACTATTTCCCTTCGTTCGTGCGGTCCTCTCGACCCGCCCCTAATTTAGACCGCCATCGACGGGCTCGAATGGGATGGCAGGAAAACCAGGCAAAAAAGGTGAAAAAGATCGGCGATCGACGGATCGTGGAACACACCTGTACGGCGTGGCTTTCCACAGGACCTGTGTCGAGGGTGATAACAATAATACGTTGGCCACTGGCCGAGCAAGGTGTACTGGAACTGGGAGAGCCAAGTGTCGGGCCAAGTGTCTACATTTCTCAAATAGCACCTTCAACTCTCCTGCGATAGGCCCCGATAGGACAGATGGTAGCTGTTTACCCCGTACCCATTAGCAGCCAAACAACAGTTTTCACCGATCCCACCATGAAAGTCCTACGGAAGCCGTGTGCCGACTCCAACCAAAACATTTTGGGTAAGTTTGTGATTTGCTTTCTTCGTTCTCTAGTAGCGCGGTTCGTGTCTTGATCACGTAGCGATCACTCGCCGTACGTGTTTCGGGAATCTGGAAGCGTGGGCACTGAGAAACACTGAAACTGATGGGGTCCATCTTGGCCGCGGTGGTAGGATAAAGAAAGGAAGCTGACTGCGAGCGCGAGATGGCGCGAGATGATCGTACACAAATCGATCAAAGATGGCCGCGCGCTGCGTTTCAAGGCGTGAGGAAGAATAAAACACACACTCACACGCAATAGAGCGAGATCGAACGAGAAGGTGTAAATTGACGGAAGCAAGCCGCAAGGAGAAATTTGCCTAAAACGGCTTTCTGTTGGCGTCGGTAGCTTTGTTCGTTCAAGTGATTAGTGTCGGGAAGTGTTAGATTACAGCCGGCGCAGGAATGGTGTTGTAGACGATTTTCCCTTCTAATTGACCGTTTGCTGATCCTTTAAAGTCCGCGAAAGATCGACATCAATCGTGTTCGACTATCAAGGGTGAATTGTCAGATCCTAAACATGCAGAGAAATGTCCCTGATTGCGTGTTTTCTGGTGGATTTTGATTCATTCTAACCCTCGTATATCCATCTTCTTGAATTTTTGCACGGTCTCCAGGTCTGTCCGCGCGCTGTGCCATGAAGGAAAAGAGTAAAAACGCGGCCCGGTCGCGCCGGGAGAAGGAAAATGTGGAGTTTCTCGAGCTTGCCAAACTGTTGCCTCTTCCGATCGCCATCACGTCCCAGCTCGACAAAGCCTCGATCATTCGGTTGACGACGTCCTATCTCAAGATGCGCCAGATTTTCCCCGACGGTAAGTTAATTGCTGGCCGATCCTTTCTTCTACCTCCTACTGGATGTTGACGGATTTCTTTGTTTCCCGTTTCGGCGAAGGATTGGGGACGGCCTGGGGAGCGAATCAACGGGAACCGGCAACGGCAAGCATCAAAGAACTCGGATCGCACCTGCTGCAAACACTCGATGGGTTCATCTTTGTCGTGGCACCGGATGGTAAGCTGATGTACATCTCCGAAACTGCCTCGGTACACCTTGGGCTGAGCCAGGTCGAGCTGACGGGCAACTCTATCTACGAGTACATCCACGCGTACGACCAAGAGGAGATGGCCACCATCCTGACGATGCAACCGTCTTCTTGTGCGGCATCCAACGAACCGATCCAACCCCACTATCCATCGCCATCCGCATCTTCCTTTGGACATCATTCTGGGCAGGGTTTCAATGGAAACGTTCCTACCAGTCCTCCGATGTCGGCGCAACCATGTTTCCAGCAAACGCTACCCAACTGTGCGGCTCCAGCGTTTCCCCCGACGGGAGAACACAGACACACCTTCAGCCAGCAGCAACGATCGCACGTCATCGAGATGGAGCGAACCTTCTTCTTGCGTATGAGGTGTGTGCTTGCCAAGCGAAATGCTGGCCTTACTACCGCCGGCTACAAGGTAAGAGAGCAATCCTAGTGGTAACAACAGCTACCAACTCTTACTACGTGCCAAGGTCTCCATGGATAAAGTAGCGGATAAACACATCATATCGGTTTTCAATATAAAAGCGTACGAATATAAGCATCAACAAACACAAACGAATAAGTCATTCAGTAAACTTTGTTCAATATCAAATATTCCCAACAATTTATCTACTTCAAAAGGAACTTGCATCCTCGTTCAATTGCTTTAACATATTGGCTAGTTCTAGTTTACTGTTATTGTGCAGCAACTGTTTTGTATTTTCTCAATTCATTATTTGCAGTTCTTTTCTTTGCAATACTTACAAGAATACAAATCCAAAGATTGGAAGGGTACACTTTCAGCTTGTTAATTCAAAGTGAAGCACCAAATGGGTATACTGTTTTCTTTTACACAATTTTAGACTCCACTAATTCCTGTAGCGTTTCAATAATTGGTCACATTCATGTTTTGATTGTTACTATCACGTGTTTTTCAAATCAAACTTTCCACTTCCAAAGCAAAGGGATCAAACGTAGAATTGAAGATACCTATACCACAAATGTAAGGCTACATTTAGAACACACCTCAATTTATTCAGAACGTTTAGTAACTATTGACTTCAACTCATAAACGTGTTTCCCATCCCATCCCCAATCATTCTTCATCAGGTCATCAACTGTTCCGGATATCTAAAGGCTCGTGTCTTTCCCCACGATTCACCCGACGTACCTGGGTACTGCTGCGTGCAAAATCTCGGCCTAGTCGCCGTCGGTCACGCACTGTCCCCTTCGGCCGCAACAGAGGTGAAACTGCAGCAGAACATGTTCATGTTCCGCTCCAGCCTCGATCTGAAGCTTATCTTTCTCGACGCAAAGTAAGTCAAGTTGCTAAAAGCCGTTTCCTAGAGAGCAATAAGGGACTTACATCGGTCATCTTTTTTCTACTGTCTCTAGAGTTTCACAGCTAACCGGTTACGAGCCGCAGGATCTTATCGAGAAAACGCTCTATCAACACGTTCATTCGGCGGATATCGGGCACATCCGGCAGGCCCATCAAACATGTAAGTGCGCATCTGGCGTTAAGTTCTACAAATGGTGTCCTATATCCTTTTCTTACTTTCAATTTCCAGTGCTACACAAAGGGCAGGTAACAACCAGATACTACCGGTTTCTCACCAAAGGTGGAGGCTGGCGATGGATGCAGTCCCACGCTACGCTAGTACACAACACGCGATCCTCACGCCCCCATTGCGTCGTCAGCGTTAACTATGTCTTGAGGTAGGTACAGAGAAGCACATGCACCTTGAAGCTTGTCATCATTCTCCCATCTTCTTTTCAACATTGCAGTGATTTTGAAGTTCAAAATCTCCAACTCAACGACCTACAGGGATCGTTTGCCAAATACCAACCGGCTACAGTACCTCCTCAGAGAACTCAAGCTCAACCGACGCATGGGATTAGTTTTCCTCATGCACAACAACACGTCCACGTACCTCAGCAAACGCCCCACGGAGCATTACAATCAATTCCTCCGGTGGTGCAGAACGACCCCGTACCAGAGCTGGCAACGTTTGTGCAGGAAACATGTCCCGCGAAAGATATCGGCCAATTCCTTCCGTTCCAGCCCACTTTCGATACGAACGTCACGAGTCGGAATGGAAACGGCACCGATTGCTTCCTGCAGACCGATCTAGGCTACGATCAGTCGTCGGACTACACGAACCAAACGATCGGATATCCGTTCGACGATGCGCAGTCCTTCGCGCCAGGAGACCTGCTCGATCCGTTCTACGAGCAGCTCTACTCGACGTACGACTCCACTCCCCACTCCGACCATGATCTGTTCCTGCGCTCTTCGTCGGACAGCACCAACAGTTCCGACACGATGTGATGAAAGGAAATACTACGAGGGTAGGCGAATACGTGATCCAGTGATAATTTCCCGTGCTTGTGCCAGTGTCTACGTTAAGCATTCGCGCTTCTGTGCCCATTGGTCGAAAAAAATAGGTTCTAATTTTTAGTAGTTTAGAACATTGATGATAGTCTAAACCTCAACTCATATTAGGCTAGTAAGTTTAATTCCTAGCGATCTTTAACATTTTGTTTGATACGAGATGCGAGATTGAATATGTTCTTTTCCATTAAGCAAGAGATTTGAAATCTTTAAAATATATTAATGCAAGATAGTATAAGATAACTTTTATTGTAAGAATTCGTAAACATTACATAAGAATTCGTTTTTAGTCCGAAATATAACTCTTGTAACAAATATACGGTAACACATGGAATGAAACGCTGTACTTACATAAGTATAATCGTTTTGCAACCAGAAATGTGGATAAGGCGAAACGGTGCATTTTATTGCATATATAAATCTTAAAATGATAAAGGAACAATTTTACTGTAAGAATATTCAACGAAAGGATTTAAAACCATAATCACTTATTATGAAGTGCGTTCGACAATTATATAGAGACAAAGAAGAACATAAAAAATTTCAAATTTGAATTTTTCTAAATAAAATCGTTTCGCAAATATGAAGTTTACTAATTTAACGATATTTTTAATTATCTGGTTGTTGGTATTCCCCAGAAATTCTTCAATTTTTAAAAATGTTGTAAATAAATATAACACGATTGACGCAACAACTATTTCCCAGAAGATGCTCATGCTCTAAATCAGGGGTTGGCAAAGTCCGGTCCATCAACAGATTTTATCCGGCCCGTAAAAAAATTAGATGCTTCATACAAATAACCCATCATAATTTCTATTGGATTTGTTCACGATGTCAGTTTTGTTTTCTTCCCAAAAATAAAGATAACCATTTTTCAATACCAGGTGACTTCCTCGTATACTTTTTGTTCAACTTCTTCTATCGTATTTGCATTATTCATGGTTCTAAAATTTCCTAGTTTCGTGAGTCTCGTCCGAATTCCGGCGGCAATAACTCGTTTACTTTGCATTCAAAATAGCTACATTCAAGGAATTCAATTTCAATATCTATTACGAAATAAAATAAGGCGCACTTTACTGAAAACTTCTCGAAGCTAAGTTATTTTAGTAACTGAGAGTACGGCAGTAAATCCAAGATACAATTAAAAGAGAGAGTTAACAGCACAACAAACCAAAATTTTTAAGTAGAAAAAAAACAAATTCAATTAAAATAAATGTTGAAAAAGTTTAAAAAAGTGTAACGAAAAGAAACATTTTATCTTTTACCACATTGTTATGTAACTTTACTATTTAGAACGTTGATACTCCATTCAGTGTTACCCTACTTTGAAAACATTAAATCATCGGTTAAGGTATCCGGCCCGCGCTTTCGGTTTCTTTTTTATTCATCTGACCCTTTTTAGGGAATGCAAGCCGACCCCTGCTCTAAATCAGTCCTGCACGGCGCAGCAAACCGATCGTCTGTTCGCTACCGATGGCGGTCAACATTATCGTGCCGGAGAGTGGCTCCTTATCGAATTTCCAACTGTATCCAGGCAAAAGTGGGCGTCTGTGACGTCCTAAGAGTGCGATGAGTCTCTCTGCTGTAAAGATAGTTGATTTACCCACCCAAAACGAACCAGACGGGTTCAGTTTCACGGCAAGTGCGGCTCGGTGAAGAGACACAACTCGATCGCCCTCCAACAGTTAGTCCCGGCTAATGGCTTGCGCAAAGAATGTGCTGTGGTGTTTGCTCTTGATGTGGTACTGTAAAGGCAGTGGTATGTGTTTGTAAGCTTTGGGAACCACACAAATGGGCGCTTACCCAACTCCTGTGCCCTGTTCCGAAATCCTTTTAGCCGCGGTCAACTGCGATGGCGAACCATCCTCCACCGAGGGGAAGTTGATGAAGAAGCTGTTTTGCTACGATTACGATAAAACGGAACGACCGGTCAAAAACCACACCTCGTCGGTGAACGTGACCATGTCCATGCACATCCAGAACTATGACTTAGTAAGTGTTTGTATGTATTTTGCCTTGGTGATGCCCTGATTGCACCGAACACGACTTGTCCACCCTCTAGTACGAATCCCGACTGCAGCTCAACTTGTACGTCTGGATGACCTTCGAGTGGAAAGACGAGCTTCTCCACTGGGAGCGGACGGAGTACGACATGGAAAAACTCATCGTTGATTCGAGTGAACTGTGGAGGCCAACCATCGTCCCGTTCTCCAAGTATGCAGCACTGCTGCGATCGCTCGCAAAGTCTGTTCAATCCGTTCAAACCCCTCCATTTTCCTCGCTGTTCCAGCCTCGACAACGACGATCCTGCAACTGCCTGTACATCGCACAAGTGCGAATTGAGGCGATCTGGCGCTGTCAGCTGCGTTCCGCCGTGCAACTACAAGGCGCTCTGTCAGAGTAACACGCACGAATGGCCGTTCGATATCCTGAACTGCACGCTACACATGGGCATGTGGGTGAACAATGTGGACAAAATTTTCTTCACGGAAAACTCCCAGGTGATAGACGACGTGACCGTACCGGATGGGGACTGGAAGTTTCTCGGTGCTACGGTAAAACGTGTCTCAATACCGGAAAATGCCACCTATCCTTCGCTCATGTACACTTTCCTCTTGGAACGTCATACCGCGATCTATGGCGTCGTTTTAACACCAGGGTTCGGTGGGTTTGATATAATTACCTCATCTTTTATCTTGGTCAACAATTACTCTTCTTTCTTACTGGTATTCGTCTCGTACAGTGTTGCTAGCCATCAATCTGGTAGTACTCTGGATGAACAATGGCAACAACGAGCGGCTGTACATTCTTTGCGCAACCTGCATGGGCCACTTCACCTATTTGGAGTACTTGTACTGGCGCGTACCGTATCACGGCGATCAGGTGCCAAAAATGAGTAAGGCAACGCCATTAAACTGAATCCAAACCGACGACCCTTGGGGTACTAAACAGTTCTTTTTATTATATGTAATCCCTTTTGATCGTAGTGATCTTCTTCCGTGACTCCCTGATCATAAGCGTGCTAATTTTGGCCTTCACTATCATCCTGCGGCACACGCGAACGGGAGTCGACCAAACTGAACGTGCCATCGATAGGCTAGCGGTCAAGGTGGCATCCACCAGCTTGGGACGTGTACTGCTCCAGGCCAACCAGGACGCTACAAAAGCTGCTTCGAGCGAAACTGGTGGCGTTGAGGACAACACGGGTGCTAGCAGTGCGGATGGAGACACCGTCAACCTGGTCGTCGATGGACCGGAGAGTGAGCCCCGATCGGGCAGTACGATCGTGGCGAATGCTACCCTAGTAGCTACGTTTATGGATCGGCTCATGTTTCTTTGCTGCGTTCTTTGTTACACCATTATGCTCTGCAATCTGCTGCCAAAGCAAACAGCTTGAGGAAAGAATTGAGAAGCAACAACTGTCGCCATATTTATAAATGAAGCTGGTACTGGTATCTCGCCAAAACTGTGCTAGAAACGCGCCTCCGACCTCATCCAAGTAGTAGAACCTATAAAAGGAATACTGTATCCATTCTGTTGATTGCAATGCTTCCACATTTGTGAAAAACTATTAATGAATAAATAATTAAATTCATAATAGTTATATGCTAGTCTTCTTCTTCTTCTTTCTTGGCGTAACAGGGGAGCCCCGGCGCTCATGGGCCGATTTTCTAACCGGCGCTACCGCTCGGCTGTCGCGGGCTAGTCTTATGTCTTATAAAACTTATGTATAAGGATGCAGGAACGCGTTAACACATTGGCAACCAATCCGGTTAGTTATTTTTGAAATCATTTTTTTCTATATCAAATTATATACATACGACAAGGTTAGGTTGTATACCGTAGGAAGGTTAGTAATATACATCATCATTTGAATCCTTTTTCAAATAAAATTATATAAAAATAGGCACTATTCAACACGAACTGATTTTATATGTTATTTTATTCTTTATACTGCACCCAGACGGCTACTTCAGTTATTTTTACCACATAAAAACAGCTTTTTCTCTTAGAATACGTAAACCATACCTGGTCCATTCGGATTCGGTAAGCCATAGCTCAACCGCACTTTCGAGGCAGGACATAACGGCGGCACCCTTCCAGCTAGTAATTTCCGGATCCATGTCCTTCGGGCTGGAAACAATACTATGCTCGGAGCGATACATGGCCGGAATCTTTCGTGCGACTTGATTCTGCAGCCAGCTGCCAATGCCGGCAAACTTCATTCCACCACCAACGATCAAAATGCATCCATACATCTTCCGCTTCAGTTCATCGTTTGCTGTGAATTAAACAAACTGTCGCGAAAATGATTTCTTCAAACGGATATCGCATCGCTCTGATACTCACAGCAACGTTCGATACTTTGAACGATGGCATGATCGAGACCAACCAACTGTCCGCCGGGAAGAAAATAATCTCGATCATTATTTTTGGCCTCCTTTTCCGGATCCAACCCGTCTACGACCAAATCATCCTCGGGATTTTCCGTGCTCTGTATCGTCCCGCTCTCCATCGCTGATTGTTCCAAATTTTCCTTGTTACGCCGCTACAAAGAACGACAGACAAAATCGCCAATTATTGAAAGTAACTTAGCCCATTCGCAAACCGTGTGAGAACTTACCCCCGTTTCTCTCAGATATTCTGCATCAAAGCAATCCTCGGGATGTGGTTGTAGTGAGCGTGACTTTTGTGTTTTGGGAGGTGCCTTGTTTGCCCCCGTGAGTACTAGAAGCTCCGTATGGAATATGCTTAGGGGGGCCACCATGACTTCGTCCCCCACTTGCAGCGTGTAGTTTCTTCTCGGCATCTGTGGCTGGTGGACGGTAAAGGCCTTCTCCACCGAGCCACAAACATCGAGATTTACGTGGCCTACCTCCTCCTTCAACCGGTGCAACAGAATGGCGTCGAGCGGGTGTGCTTCGTTACACTCGCGGTACGGAAAGGCACACTTTTGCAACAACCAATACAGTACCTGCGTGACATCGCCACCGCCATAATCGAACCGTACGCGCGTGTTGGGATGGGATATGCCGTCCTCGACGCACGATACGGACGTCTTTTGATCACCCACGTCTACGACGCAAGCGTACCCCAGTCCGGCGCCGAACGTTGCTGCCACGTGGTCCTGCACTAGAAAACAGCAGCCAAAACCTAGCTGCCTTAGCAGAAGTGTCATAAACTCACACAAATGTGCCCGATTGTAAATGTCCGGAATCACCAACACCGCCCTGTACTGGGCCATTTTTTTAGGTGAGATATGCAGCTTCGTCTGCAGTACGTGCCCCCAGATGGCCTGCAAATCCGATAGGACACCGAATAGAGAGCCACCGACACCGTCGTGGAGATTGAGTTCACCTCGACGAATCGGAAAATGGACGTTGTACTCTCCATTCGGATTCAGCTGAAGCACCTCCTCACCTATCACGACGTCGCTAAAGGACGCATCCTGCCACTCGGTAGCACTGTCCGGTATCACTTCCGGCTGAGACCGCTTATTGTATGCTGCTATTTGCTGAGGTGGAGTAGCGTAACGACGCTGACCGTTTGATTGCACGCAGGACAGCAACGTGTGCGTTATCTGTAAACGACAGTCTTCTAGCTCCTGAAGCAACTCGGGACTTTTCTCGGCGACCCGTGGTAAAACACAGTCCCGATGGACGGCTCCACCGGGTTTGCGTCGACGTGCGATTGCATGTAGTATCCGTACCGGATCCACATCGGATGCTCGACCTATACGCAGATAGTGGGATCCCGGGTGAATCACTATGATGTTCTGGGCTTGAATGTGCTAAATTGCAGACAGGGAAATAGAAATCAAACACCAAAAACCCATTTACAATTCTATGCGTCAAATCGATCATGTGCTTCTCACTGGTTACTACTTGCCTCTGGAGTATCCTTTACATTCGACATAATTGAAACTTTGAACGATCAGCACAACTGAATGAAAATCTTACAATGAGAAAGGTTTACAAACGATGTTTGTTCACCGGTCCGGCGATGCAGTGCCGGTGTTTTTGATACACAAACATGTTGCACAAGGATCTGCAAAGTAAACAAATGGTAGGTAGAATCGTACATATTCAAAATGGCTGAAAACTATGTGATGAATTCAAAAACATACAACTAGAATTCTAATCGTTTATCATTTACAAAAACAATCACAATATTTACAATACACCGACCGTTTTTCATTTTGGGAATAATACTACAGTCTTTCCCCGAGTTACGCGACACTCGAGTTACGCGAATTCGACTTACGCGAATGTTCAAATTTTGACAGTTCATTGAGTTTATGACGTAAACAATGACGTATGACAAAAAAAAAACTGCAAAACAGTTGACGTTGGACAATTTTGTTATAACTTTGTAAATTAAAAAATATTAACAATGAATTTGGTATAGAATACAATTCGAATAAACTTAATAAAAAGAGGAACTTAACGTATTCGTATTATTTTGAATATGTTTTGAATGATGATATTAAATACTCGATCTCTTAACACCAGGTATAAACCAAGTGTCAAGCGGAACTCGACTTACGCGAAAACTCGACTTACGCGAATGCCTCCGGCACGCATTATTCGCGTTAGTCGGGGAAAGACTGTACTTTGCCCATTGTGAAACGTTTTATATAGACACCTCGCTTCTGCTAAATGGAAAATGATAACAAAAAAGGCGGGATAAACTGAACTAGTGGTGGGTAAATCAAATCCCTACAGAGATTCGAATCTTTGAGTTTAAATCCGTTGTGAGATCCAGATATCAGAATCCGAATCTTAACCCACCATATTATGCGTGCACATCGTAGCTTGCCGATTTTATCAAAGTCTGAATCGAATAAAATCGATCCCAAACAAATCAAACCTGATTCACATCCCAAGCAAATCAAATCTGATCCAATCCTTTAGAATCCGTCAAGAGATCGAATCTTTGGATCTTCCTAATCACAATTCTGCCGACACAAAACTAAACTAAACATCAACAAAACAGCATCAGTTTAATTTGAATTCCATCATGCAGCAGACCACAGCATCAAACAGGCGAACGATGAACTCGTTGGAGCGTCGAAAACGTTACCAGGAGCTGATAGATCAAGGGCATGACTTAGGTAAATACTGCGGAAACAAAACCTGATCGATTGGTATCCATTATCATGACTAATTTTGCCCCCAGCCCTGAGGACGCAAACCCAGAAAGCCATCGACATATTTCAGGGCGTTTCGTCGATTCTCATGCAAACCAACAGTCTCATGCAGCAGGGCATAGAACATGAGCGGATGGATAATGCGTCCGAAGTGTGTATGAACGTTCAGGTCGTAAAAATGAGCCACGACCTGGTTGGAGCTGCTCTACAACAGAACGAAAGCTCTCAGTTCTGCGATGAAGAATTCGCTGCCGCCATAGTAGGTCTTCTGTGAGGATGAGTTCATCACGATCCCCGACCCTTAGTATTAAATTATTTCTTTACCTTGCAGATGACCTATGTCGGTAGCACCGATAGCCAGGAAGGATGGGAAGCGATCGGCGAGGGAGGAATAACAGCCTTCCGCATGTCGAAACATTCCCCCTGCCTTCTCGGTACATTTAATTTTCAGTCGGTTCCGATGGAAAAAGTAGTGAAAGAACGTCGCCGACGACAACGCCAAGAGCTGGGAGAAGCCCGCAAACCGGAAACGGTTCATAAGCTAAACCAAGAGGAGGCGGATGCACGAAAACTGCAAGACATAATGGAGCAATTGAAAAACGTAACATTCAGTCCAAACATATTTGGCAACTTCAAACACATCACATATTTTACGCTCACGATTTCTGTTTCTCAGATCTACGAAGAAAGAGGCTCATCCATTCCATACTTCGAGCTTGTGACGGACCCGACTGACTACATGTGCACTGTGGATACTGCATTTCAGATCTCTTTTCTTATTCGCGATGGTGCCGTCGCTTTGGAAACGGTCGGAAACGTCTTACGTGCCCGACCCACCACCGACCTCGAGAAGAAGCAAAGCAAGAGCAGCGATGATAATATTCAAGCTATTCTGTCGCTAAACTGGACACAATGGAAGGTAGGACTTTTTATTGTTCGTCCATTGTCTGCGTAATACTTTACGGAACTTTTTATTTTATGTTACTGTCTCTCAGAATGCAATCAAGCAATACCGCTTAACAAGGCCCCTCCTGACCATCGATCGAGACATGCTCGATGAAAGCAACGCTGGACAGTGATTTAGGACAACCAAAACCGCCATGCCGCATGTACAAATAACACATAATCGTTCTTTGTTAAAATAAGTAACGGTAAGGGAAACATGTATCAGTTTGTCATCAAATGAAGAAAAGAAAAACCATCCAGTTCAAAAATTTTAAAATGTGATTTAGTCTATGACTACCATATGTGGATGACACCCGGTGTAAAGCAGGTTGTCTTTTATTTAAGTTAATTTTCCCTAGTTAGTACGAAAAAACAGTACGAGAATTTCAAATAGCACCGTCGGCGGACGGAACCCGGTATCAGTAACAATGATTATATCTACGATACTTTAAATTGGGCTATTAGTATATTAAATTAAATCTGCTCCACAGACCAATACATAAACCATCCTGGTTTGCCACTTTACGGTCGTATGTTCCCGTTTGACCATCCCCCATTCTGCTACATTTTACATGACACTGCATGTTCTTTCCGGTTCTTCCGTAATAACAGCGGAAGCAACCGAGCGGTTATCTGCCACAGGTTTTCCTTGCGCGATCTTCCTTATATTGGCAACCTCCAGGTCCGATACCGACCGGGCGAAAGTATGCGGTGGCATGGTGTACCTCGGTCCTTGTATATCGCGCTGGACGTTACTACGCTGGCTCGTGCCGGCCAGACTGCTGCCAGTCCCACCCGGGAGAGTACCAGAGTTCTGGCGCTGAACGCTTCCATGTAGGCTCGTACCGGCACAGGCTTTACCCAGCTCTCGGTCGTGCTGTCCCGATCCGCGAGGATCACCAATGGCACTTGGCCCTCCGCCCACCGGACCACCGCCGCTACCCATCGAATCTGTACCATGCCGGTAGGAATGCATGTGGTTGACCGTGGCGAGTGGCGATAGGGCAGCGGCGGCCCCGGTCGGGTGTATGAGCGACGGTATCGATTCCTGCTGTATGACAAACTTATCCAACACGGCCAGCTGTGGCTGCAAGGCGATCATAAACGGCCGATAGGCGAGACATTCGTTAAAACTCCAGCGCGTCATGTCTTTCAGTCCGTTGCGCAGCTGGCGGCACACTACCAGCGACTTCGAGCGTATTGCTGCATTCGTTATCCGACCAACGGACGCCACGTCGAGCAGGAGGACGGAAAGGAGAAGCGAAAACTCGTAGCAGTTCGCTTCGGTGAAAATCTGCAGCAGATAGCGCATCCGAATTTCGAGCTTGTGCTCCTTGCGGCGGTTCGTTTTGCTCTGCTTGGAAATGTTTTTCTCCAGCGCCTGGTTGAAGCTTTGATCACCAAGCGTCAGGCTGGCCATGGGGCCACCACTGGTCCCGCAAACCGTTGGCATATCGTCCGGCCAGTTCGGTTGCGCGGTTTCAGACCTTACGCTGGCCGCGTCGTTCAGTGGCATGAGGTTTGCCTCGGCTGTCGAAGATTCGTCTACGATCGACGCGCCGTTAACCTGCTCCTTGTCCTGTTGCGCCGATAGTTGTTTGGCTTCTTTCGACGCCGGGTGTTCCTGCAACGCACCAGTCACGGTTCCCGAAACTGTACCATCGCCCGGTCGCACGAACGATAGACTGTTGTACCCCGAATCGACCGTACGGCGGGTTGCGAGCTCCGAGAGGGGCGATTTGTTCGATTGATTCGAGGACGGCGATGGTGACGATTCCGGATGCGTTGGCGGTGGACTTAGTGGATTCACTAGCAGCGTCAAATCGAGGCATGGCTTTGGCCAATCGAGCTCGTCGTGCAGGTTTTTGAGAGCAGTCACAAAATCCTCGATCCTTGCAGCACGATCTTTCTCGCGGTTCAGCCAACCAACGAGATGGAAGTCCAGCGTAGCGCTCATGTAGCCAAGGTCCTCTAGCTTGCGCAGCTGCAGAAAACGTCGTGCATGACGCTGGAGTACCACATCGATGAAGAACTCTTCGGCAGATGACGAATCACTAGAATAAAAATAAGAAATATGGTATAGTCAAACAGAAAAGTTCCATGGATAAAACCAGGTACTGAAAAACTTACCGCTCCTTCTGTGTATTTGGCACACTTTTCTTCCTTCGCAGCACTTGCCCGTTCACCGCCGATTCATTGTTCGCGCTCAGCCCGGAGCCTCCCTGCTGCAGCGCCACCGCCGGTGCCGGCGAGTTGAACATTATGTTCTTCTCCTTGTTCACTACCGTGGCGGCACCGTCGGTCGGTTTCGGGTACGGAACGGTGGTCGAAAAGCTACGACCCCTCGCCATGCTGCTACCCAGGATGAGACTGAGGTCCTCGGCGTTCGGTGTTGGCGGTCCGGCCGCGATCAGCCCACCAAACTTGTTGCCAAAAACGTACGACGACCGAGGTGACTCAACATCGTTCGGATCGATGGCGCGCAGAAACCGCACCAGGTCCTTGGCGAGCGGCCAATCGCGCAGCTCGAGCGCGGTGTCCAGCAGCAGTGTCGCGTACTGCCGGCTGACCGACGATGGTTCAAGATTCTGCAGGATGATCAAGTAGCTGGCGGCTGTGTGCAGTTGCCTCGCGGCCATACACTTTTGGAACAGTTCCTTCGGTTTGCCAGCGCTCGAGAACAGGTACGGCCAGAGGGCGATCTCCGTTTTGCGGGCGCACTGCACCACCGTTTGCAGATAGACCGGAAACTCCTGAATGAATTCGAGTACGCTCGGGAGCAACGCATCCGGGATCGGCTCCTTGCTGGTCGCCTCCTCCTCGAGCACCTCGTGCAGAAGCAGTTCCAGGGAATGTGGAAAGTAGGGAAGATCGGTGCAGCATCGTGCAATTTCCCACGCGTTGTAGCCGAGATTGCGGCGTATGAGTTGACGGAGTATTTGATGCAGGTATACTTGGCTCTAAAATGAAAACATAAACAACCAAAACGTTAAAACAATCTACTTTGAAACACCTTCTAGCCGGTTCCCTACCGTCCGTTTGAGTGCATTGTACGGCAACGAAAAGTAAACCGTCGGATCGCTTGTATAGAGCAGTGTGTCGTTTTCCGCCCCGAGTATGATTGCGTCCTCGAACAATATCACCAGCGGGTAGATCTTCAGCGTGAACGACAACATAATTCGTTTGCTCATGAACGTATGACGCAGGCTGCGCGAACCGGTCTCACCGGTGCGCGGGAACACCGGGAGCCAAACGCGCATACCATACCCGCCGCAGTACAGCCACAGAGATTCTTTAATGTGCGTCTTGCTCGACTCCGACACCCAGATGCACTCGACCGACGAGGCCAGGCAGGTGGACGTAAGCTGACTATTGACACCGCCGCTGCCGTGGTGATGATGATGATGATGGTGATCCGTCTGTACCATCAACACACGTCCTGAGACGTTCATGATCAGCGTTTCCGAGAGTGAATTCTCGTAGCTGCTGTTGCTCTGTTTCATCATACTACCGGAACCGATGCCCTCGTGCTTCAGGCTCGTCATGAGCACCGAAATGACGCACGCTGGGTGTATGCATACATTCTTGATGTCGTAGATGTGCATCTTGACCAGTTCTACCCGGTGCTGATCATTTCCATCGTACGCTTCCTCAGTTTGTTTTAGGGCAAACACTGACACATGTCCATCGGAAGTGAAGACAACCTAGCCATCGAAAAAAAACCCGTTAATAAGATTAGCAAATAATTCTTAAAGCAACAGTAACGGTGTCCGTCTTACCAATTGATCGCGGAAAAGATTTATCAACATCACCGGACTGGCACTCTTCGTAATTACCGCAAATCGGTTATCCAATTTGGTTTCTTTTGAGTAAATCCGTAACTCATCGTGAAAGCCTATTAGTGAGTAACAACCTACAATACAGACACAGACACAAGATAATTAGCTATATTATTACCAATTGTATTTCATGATAAAGTCATTAAACCTTCGACAGTTTTGCCCGAGTCACAATTTTCATGGTCTAAACTAATGCAGGTTGGTTAGGGTTGGTTGTTTGTATTGTAAATAAAAATTATGAACATAGGATATTCTATGGACTATCTACCGGACTATCTTTTTACGGTTTTGGTAGAAACGTCTTCAAAACTGACGAAGTAAAAGAGTGTAAAATTTTGAACTCGGAAATGGTTGAACGGCAAAATCTGATTTTTTCCTTCAATGAAACGTTGATTTTAAACAAAAGCTTCAATTTTTTCAAAAGAATATTTAACCATTTTCGAGAGCCAGTTTTGCAAAAACGAAAGTGTAGTAGCGGTCAAAATGACTGCTCTTTGGATTGAAGTCATAAGTAAAACTTACCCATTATGATGAATTCTTTCCACCACAGCAAACCACCAGTAATGACAAAATCTTTCTCCTGAGTTTCATTACCGAAGAGTTTCCATTTCCGAGTATTGAAGGCGTATAGAGCCACACCAGTGCGTCCAGCCACGGCAACATTGGTTCCGGAGTGATCAATTGCACTGTACTGTTAATACGTATCGTTAGAAAAAATCTTGTAAGGAAGTTTGTTTAACTAAAAAATACTACTAAGCTTCCTTACCCTTATAGGCCAATTGGAAGAGATGTAAGCGGTAGGAAGATTCAGAACGACCCAATGTTTGCTTTCCGATAGCACACTGTTGAACTTCAGATAACTATCACCGTTAACGTTCACGGGATCTGGTTCACCGGATGCTATGTATGCGGGATCTAAAAAAAATCATGTAGGATTGTAGGAACAAGGAAGCCCATTCGTACACAGCTATCGCTTACCCTTGTTGAAATCATCCGTTTTTCCCGAATATGAAGAATCATTTTCGTTGGTGGAATCATAGGTTGCTTTGAGGGAGGGATAAATGTTCTGCAACACATCACCATGGTTTATGTAAAGTTTATCGTCCCCTTGGAGAAGCAAAAACGAATTGTTGCTCTGTAAATAATGAAAATACAATATTTTTATCATTCTATGAATATAGGTTTGTGGTTTGTGCACTTAACATACCATGCAAGGGTTGATGGTTAAAATACTCTTAACAAAGTCCAATTGCACCAGTACAGTGTTCTGTAAATATTGTTCTTCGTGTAATGTTTCGCCAGTAGCATCCGACGCATTCCCAACGGGTTTTTCATCTTTTTCCATGCTCGTCGGGGAAGGAACTTTTTCGTTCGTTTTGCGTACCATTAGCAACTGGTATCCTTCAGTGGACCAGTCCTGCAAATAAACAAACAATCAAAAGTGTGTTGTCCAAATTCACAACAGGAACTTCCCACCAAGCTGGTCGGAATACATACCATGCTGATCACATTGAAAGGATCGTTTTTAGCCAGATCCACATGGAGCCCATAGTCCCAGGCGAGTGAGCAGAGCAGAAGAGAACCGAACGTGCTCCACAGCGATATTCCACCGTTAGCCCAAGCCACAATGATAGCGCAACCGTCCGGGGTCCATTTCATATCGCGCACGTAACCCGGTGAACCGGGAAAGTCTTTTGCACTCAGCGACAACCGATGCGACAGTTCCAGCCCACCGGTTAGGTCATCGATGACGTACATATTCGTTTGCGAATTCTTCCGCCCGAACGCTATCAGGCGGTACTTGTGATTGATGACGGTACACGTCGCATCATCCACGTTTTGGCACCAGATTCCTTGTACTTGCTAATGATTTATTGGGATCATCAAGTGAGAGTGATCATTAATTTACCGTTGTAATCGATTGTAATGTAAAGCCACTTACGTTTGGATCAAACTTTGTATTGTTTGCGGTGAGAAATGCGGCTCGGCCATCGCTCAACGTTATACCGAACCCGCACAAAAGTGGGGAGTAATCTATCGATGCAACATATACATTTTTCTCCAAAATAGGGACGGCTGCGAGATGGAGAATGTAATAGAATCAGATGCCGGATGCATCGAAATTATGATATACTCAAACTGAAATGCTCTTACCATAGCTTACTTGCTGGTTAATACTAAATGGGATTCGCTTCAGGTCGAGTGCATAGTCACGTTCCTCTACACCCTCCCAGTTTAAACGAACTATACGGCCCTCTTGGGTGGCAATAACAATTTGATTCACATTAATACAGGACACGCAGCAAATCGGAACGTACAGGCATATCCGGTGCGTCTGCAATTGAAGGCAACAGTTAGTAACACAAAGTTGGCAAAACCTCCACACTTTTCCTCCTCCTACCAGAGATAGTTTCAAACAAGGAATAGCTTCCTTCAGGAACAGCTCGGCACTGTCCCTGCGCAGGTTGGCAAACGGAGAATCATTCTGATTGTAGACACCCTTTGGAGTATCGTTCACGATCAGCGTGTACATAAACAACGTGCCATCGCCGTGCTCGGTGCCTCTGGTTACCACCAGCAGCATACTTGAGTCCGGTTTCCATTCCACGTTCGTGTTAGCTCCGTACTTTGATAGACATTCTGCACTCCTAATTTTGGATGTTATCGGTACGCAGGGCTAGAAAGCGAATCGAAATACGGTTAGATAAATGGGTCACCAAGCTCCTTTTACTCCACCTCCACCTATGCATACCTTCGAGTACCAAATGGCAATCGCATCATCCGTAAGCACCGCAAACAGAATCTTTACGCGATCGCATACCACCTTCTGAATGTTGCCGTGTGGCCCACTATTGAGCACCCGCGGCCATCCAATAGAGAAGTACATCCTAGAAGTGGAAGCTGATTGCGGGGACACACAAAACTACGGGGGCATACAAAACTACGAGGACTACGACGATCGAGCCCCCGTATCCTAGTGTGGGGGGTAGCGCAGATAACGTAAAACACTGCACTTGTTTCTTATCGACATCGGACAAGCGATTCTCGTGGAGCACGGGAATTTCCACGAGAGCTACAAAACGATACAATTTTTCATTCGTCTCGATAATCACAAACGAAATGAAAATGTAGAAATGACAACAACACAATTTCAGGGTTGTAGTAACCTGCTATCATATCTGTTGTCAATCGCAAGATGACGTACATGTTCCATTTGGTGAGCTTCTTTTATAAAAACCACCACTACTGCAGCAACGCATTATATTTAAACGAAATACTCTCCCATCTTACTACTTATGAAGATATTCAATTTCTTAAGCACTAAACTTAATTTATCCGATTTAAATGTGTGATTATCAACGTCAAATGAAGCAAACTTTCCCGACGATTGTCAAAATTAAGAGCTGTCAAAAAGTTAGCACTATAGACACCACCTCTTTGACTAGTGCTTTGCTCTGCTCCTAGACTTCTGCTTTCAGTTTAGTGATGGGAAAACTGAATCCCTACAGGGATTCGAATCTTTCGATTCAAATCCATTCTGAGATCCGGATCTTCGAATCCGAATCCCAATCCGTCATATCATACATGCTCATCTAATGCCGATTTTTCATATCATGTGTTTAATTCAATGAATGATTTATGTAGGAATATCAATATAGTTGACATTATTCTTCTAATTGTATTCAAACAACACGACCAATTTAGTCCTATTTGGGAATATGCAGACTAACTGATTTACCCGAGTTCTTTCCAAGAAGAGTAGCATTTATTATGTTTTAAAAACAATTATGACAGCGTTATCATTCAAATTGAATCCATCGTGGGTCACTGAAACAGTGAAGCAAGTCGTTTTGATGTTTTTCCGCACTTCCTCGGCGGGTACTTTATCGCGGAACGAACATGTTTGAGGTTCTGATAACATTCTTCACAAATAGCGCCTCAGACATGGCTGATACGTGGGGGGACCCAAAAGTAACGGGAATCGGGTTGTAGGGAGAAGAGGGGGAAAAGGGGATCGGGTTCAATCTTTTTTTTTTTTAAAGCTTAACATGTTCTTGATCAGTATGCAAAGTTTAATTTCTGTGAGTGCATCCGCTAGTCTTTGAGAATTTTTTCATTGTAACGGTTTTAGTGTTTTCGGCGATTTTGTGAGATGGCCAAGTGAAACAGAGGTCAACCTCGTTCTGGGCTCCCCACAGCTTCAAAAGCGGACGAAAATGTTTCAAAAATCAACAATCTTATTCAGAATTTGTTCTAGCAAATGACCTCTAAACGCTGAATCGGTAAACCGGTTCGGGCGACACGTTGTGTCTGTACACGCGGCGCGCATGTGTTGGTGCAACAAATGCAAATGTGTACGTGACCAAATTTGGTCTCCGCGAGAGGAAATTTCCTCTTTTCTCTCGACGTGAGCTGGTAGAATAACTAGAAAAGATGGACAAAATGTAATATGTTCCTTGAGACAAAATTACGCGTCTTGACAAGACCTTTCATTTGAGGGGTCATTTGTGGAAATCGGTTAAAGAGCTAACTCGTGGTCCACACTACAGCGCGACGTCGCCTGACAGGAGCTGAACTCCATATAAAAAAAACCTTGCGCGATTCGCGCGAATCGCGCTAGGTTTTTTTTGCATGGAGTTCTGCGCCTGTCAGGCGACGTCGCGTTACGCGACGGTGCAGTCTGGAAAGCGTGTAACAAGCGAGAATTGGCTTTTTTAACCTAAATTGACAATCAACCTGATTTACCTTTTCGCCCCCTCGGGCGAAAACATTCCAGGTGTGTTTTTTATCAAAAACAAGAGAGTACGGTAACATCTACCTACAACGCAGTTGCGCGTCTTGAAAAAACTTTTTATTTGAGGGGTCAATCGTGAAAATCGGTTAAGAGAATCAATAGTTATTAACAAATTGGCAATTTTTTGCGTTTCCGTAATCGAGGTTTATCAACCTTGATCCCGGTGGATTGCTGTCTCTTTTCCACACAATTAGTTTTCTCAAAAACTAGAAAATATGAATGGATCTATTGTAAGACAAAGTTGTGTATCTTGAACAGACCTTTCATTTAAGGGGTCACATGTACAAATCGGATCAGCAATTGTAAAGTTATTCTCAAAATAGTTATTTCAGCAGAAAATACCAACCAAGGTTTCTGCACCTACGCCTCAGAATTTCATAAACTAAGAATTACGGAAGAGTCTTTGTTGCACAGAGTTACAGTCTTCAAAAAACCTTTCATTTGAGGGGTCTGGCGCTAAAATTGGCCAAGCCACTAAAAAGTTATAGAGAAATTAGATGGTTTTCCAAGCTTGTTGCACAAAGTTTGGCGCGCAGCTTCCTTCGTAGTGGTGGGTAAACCAAATCCCCAAATCCGAATCCCAATCCAAGAAACAGTTGGAACAGTCCAAGCAGTGGATAGTGTTCCTTTGGAACTGTGGTCTTTGTGTACAAAATTTTGAAACGCCTCGTAACAGCGTATTTGGGGGAAAGGATAGTAGTTAGGACTCACAGTCCTAATGCCGGTGAGCCAAGACTTCCCGGCTAAGGTCTGGAAACGCCCGAAATTCGTTGTTTTGCAAAGGAGTACAATGGTACAACAGGATGCCGAGAGAGATTAAACAAGCGTGAAATCTTAGGGAGTTCAAACGCCTATGCGCCGTATTCGTAAAGCGGGTAGTCTGATGCTGTGCTTGCAATGTATTTAGTAAATGTTGTAATTTAACTTAATAGAATGAATGAGTCTACATAGTTTTGAGACACGCGCGCGTAAATGAGGACAATTGGTGGTAATGGCTGTACGAAAAGAACTAATAGTATCTACACATCTCGCTGTAGTTGGGTCCCTTTCTGTTCTTGATTGTGGCACCACATTATCAACCAATGGTAATTGGCGGGGGGAACTACAAACAGAGCAGAAATATCCTCTTACACTCCGGAAAGTGGTGCCCCGTTAACCCTGGGGGACTCGGCGATTTACCTTTCGAGGTGATTGCTCGGGGCCGTTATATGGAAGGAACAAGATGAGATCCTTTAAGTAGTACTGGTGGATTTCTCCACACTATCAACCATTGATAGCTGGCGGTGTTAACCAAAACTGTGCGAAAATACCTGCCCTACTCCGGAAAGTGGTCTCCTTTTGCTTGTTGGGAAATCTAAGATGTACCCCCTTGTGCAATCGATGGCGACCGTTGTATGAATGGCAGCAGAGTTGGATGCGATTGTTCTGGAGAGTATTGCCCCAATGCCCCCTCTCGTTTGATGATTTATATTTAATATCTCAAGATACTTTCGTCCCTCTCAAACCTATGTAGGGGTAATCAATATCGGTCTGAAAATTGTGTATCCTAATCTGAATCCCCAGAATCCGATTCAGAATTCGGTAAAAATGGTCTGGTCCTGATGAAATGGGTTTGGTTGGGTAGAACAACTCGAATAATGGACATTCTACTGTATTTCTTGGTAAAAAATAGGTTCCAGGAATTTTTCTCTCTTTAGATCGACCAGTCAGGAAATCTCTAGATCGACTATTTATGTGACTAATTTGACTCAAATCATTGTGAATCGATTCAAACAGTTTAGGAACAAGTCAGAATCGAATCAAATCGAGTCCCAAACCAATCAAATCTGATTCGAATCCTAATCGAATCAAATCGTTAGAATCCGTCAAATGGGATTCAAACCTTTAGGATCTGTCAGATGGGATTCGAATCTTTAGAATCCGTCAAATGGGATTCGAATCTTTGGAATCCCTCGAATCTTCGAATCTTCAAATCTTCCCAATCCCGATTCTGCCAACACTATTTCAGTTATTTGTTGAACTTCAACGGCGCTACTTGGAGCTTAAGGAGCCGCCCGTTCATGTCGCGAGGAGCAGTGTCGTTTCAAGATTACAGTAGGAAGTAAGTAGAATAATATCGAGATCTCTCTGGAGACCGACACTTGAGCGTTAGAGCTACCAATATACCGTTGCGGTGTGCGGAAAAGAATTGAAAATTGAACCCCAAACGGGTGGCACAGTCATCGATGAGGGGTTGGCTAGTAAAGTTTTTACCTAAAAAGTGATTACTGTGAGTAGTGTGCGGTGACAAATTTATGATTGTTCAAGAATCATTTCCGGAGTGATTTCACACAGCCCGCTGCAAGTATGTGGTGTTTGTTGAGAATATGTATGCCGCAATCACAAAGTTGAAGAATGAGTGAGAGCAAGCTATACGGAGTGATGAAATAGGTAGTGAAAAAAACGACAACAACAAACGGTGCTGTCGGTGCAGTATTCATCCGGAAAAGATTAATCGCAGCAATTTAAGTACTCCGACGATTAATGGGATTGGAAAGAAAAATGCTATTGATTATGTCATGGAGCGCTTCTCCTGATCGCTGGTAAAAGCACGATGCGAATGATTCTTAAGTGCTGCGGAAAAGAAGCCTTATATTTCGAGGAAATTGATACAACTGGTCAGGCGATATATTTTTTCACGAGCACTCAATGCTACAATCAGAACAGGTAGGTGTATTTCCAATCGCGGACAGGAAAATCTAACCCCGTAAAGTTCTACGCCACAGCGAAACATACCTGCTACCCATAAAAACTGTTAATAAATGGCATCGTAGTCTCATAAAATCCACCTCCCCCCGGTCGGTCGCTCCAGAATGAGGACACAACTGCTTTTGGTGCAGAATAAAGAAGGTAACGAAAACCATCTCTTCCTGCTGGCTAATGAATGCAGTGTGGTTGAGGTTGAAAACTTTTCCCCACTGGCCAATCACCAGAGCCAATTGATATTCTATTTTGCCTTCGCTCCTGTTGAAACAACGATTGTTTCCACTAGCGAACGTGAAGAATTTGTTAAATGCATTTTCTTTTTACAGAGGAGAAAAACTCGTCTTTCCGTTCATTATTATGTTCTCCCACTGGTTTCCACTTTTCTCTACCCTGTTCAAATCATCTTTTTTTTTTGAATAGATCCCCTGAAAGTTTGAGCAAACGGAGGGCGAAATAGGGGAAAAAATTTATGATTATTTGATCAGTGTTTTATTTTTTAATTTATGTAAATAATTCTTTATTGCACGTTTCAAAGCTGGGCTGAAGGTGTGAGTGCGAGCTCGATTGCTTTGATGTGGTGTTTTGGTTTCACTTGCTCCTTCGCAGGTAAACTTGTGTGTATAAAAAGGAGGTTTTATGAGCACCACGCCACTGCACAGTGGGCATTTGATGGGATCTACGTTAGAACATTAATTTTTGTGTCACGTATACCGACAAATTTCTACAAACTTCAAACAATGCAACTTGCACGTAAGGTTCGTGCGATCGAAGGTTTCATATGCAACTAATTTGCGAAAAAGCATAAAATTGTAGCTACACTTAGCATTGTATTTCCTATTAGGAACAACCATCGTGAATTGCAATATAGTTTTTCAAAAAGCTACGTTATTAGCACAGATTAATATATCAATTCACTTCAGATCTCTTAGGACTCGACATCTCAACGCAATTTTACCTCACCAGTTTTGGACGGTTTTTAAAATGTTATGATATTGGCTTTTAACGACGTAGCAGACCTTTTTGATTTTAATATATCTGATTTATCATTTCTCAAGCTTCTAAGCTACCTTGCCACCTAACAGAAACTGTCCGATGGATGTAATTTATAACTAAATAAATAAAACTTGGTAGGGGTGGCTGGGGTAATACGCACCCCTGGGGCAATACGCACCCCTTCCAATTTCCCTTGAAAGACGAGTTTTTAACGCGTAAAAAGTAGTCACCCTGTAAGATCAATCTAAAATATGGTCACCCTGTGAGTTTGGCAGCTCTACATCAACAGAAACGCGAAATAAACGCAAAACAAAATCATTCTCAGCTCAGACAGTTTTTGTTATAATGTGACGTACCATTCCGCTAAGGAATATTAAGTGCAAAAACCTATATTTACCCACGAGGAATACGAAATTTAGTGAATTGAGAATCAGTGCTTGAGACTGTTCATGAAAATTTCTGGAAAAATGCAGATATACTCATATTTTAGTTGAAAATGTGTTCAACTATGAATGGGGGCAATATGCACCCAGTATGTCGGGGTAAAATGCACCAGTTTGTAAACAAACTATCTTTATTTGACGTTGGATGTTGCCTCTTTGTTGTGGTGCGTATTGCCTCTTTGTTATGGTGCGTATTGCCCCTTTGTTGTGGTGCGTATTGCCCCTTTGTTGGGGTGCGTATTACCCCTAGCACAGGTGCGTTTTGCCTCAACCAGATACAGATCGATCAAAAATTGAACTTTTTCAAAACTGAAAAAAATACGATTTTCTTAGCTAAAAAAGCAAACATTCTTGAACTGGTAACTAGTTTGAACCTTTATGAATCCTATTCAGTGATAAAATCAACAATCAAGAGCCAACTTAATAGAAAATTTTATAGTTTTTCTTAAGGGGTGCGTATTACCCCATCCACCCCTATAAGAATCTTTAGAGGATTGGTCGTGAAAGTTTGGTTGTTAGATGGTAAACCTGCACCCGACCTTAAAAATAATAATAATTCAAGCTAAACAAATCCTATTTTGGCGTTCCGGAAAAATCCGATTGTGTTCTATGTGCTAGAAAAAAAGGCATGCAACTGCAGATAGTATGCAAGTTAGAGAAAATATTACAAAAAGGAAATACTTTTTGTACGAAATGTCCGCAATGGTTATAAATGTGTCACACTAGTTTTATCATTTGCTTCGCTTTTTCTTTCTTGTCGTATCGACCATCGTGGATAGCCAGTCCTCTCGTACAGGGGATGGTCAGGTTTCGCTTGAGATTTGAACCCACGCCGTCCAAGTGGTGTGGTTGCTTTGCTTTATTATATATTATTTATTATGTATGTAACATATTTCACGTCATCTGGGTGTGTCCTGCACTATCGGTCTTTGTTTTATCGTACGTACGCGTGAACATTCATATCGAGTGCTCCTCAGTCGCAATGGGAAATAATCAGAAGTTATTTTATCCCTTTGTTTGCTCGCAGTTTCCCACTGTGCAATGGACTATAATCTTCTTTTGAATCCCTCTTGCTTGTAGTGGTGTAGGTGATATAAACACAAGGTCTGTTTGCATTGTGCTGCGTGAAAGAGATGCTCTGCACCACGCGCGGCGTGTGGTAGTATTGAATGCGTGACTGAGGGTAGTAAAATACACCGACTTGCTAATGGAATGACAGAATCATCGGTCGAGCGAGAAAGGAGCAGCACTCAACAATAGAGCAAGTGTGTAAAACGAGACGGTGTTTTTACGTACTCACACTAGCAAACACGAATGAAATATGAATTTTCTTACCGAACTTTATCCATTCCTCGGTTCCATCTCTTTTCCTCGCATGCGAACTTATGGAGCTCAAATGTCATTTTTGTCGATTGTCTGTCAACTGTCCTGTTGTTTTCATTTGTTGTTTATCAATGATTAAGCTCTTCGTAGCCCTGTGCCCCGCAAAGGCCAGACTGGCCAAATCTGGCCTACAGTTCGGCCGCCCCGAATGAGGTTTTCTAGGCGCAAAAAGTTCCCTTCTCGTTATCAACCCATTTTTCTTCCTTCTCCAAAGCACGAACACGGGCCCCGACAGCAACGGCAGCAACCGTGTTATTATGTCCAATAAAGGTTTGCAGGGCCAGTAGTGCGCATGCCCAAATAATACCAGTCTTGACAGATATTAATTGCTTTGAAGTCGGCCAACAATAGAGGATAAATTGAATTCAAAATTTCAAATTCAATTATGTATGCTTTCCTAGGCGTGTCTGGGGATACTTCTCCTTTACTGCGCGCTTCCATCCTAGCCCGGTGTACCCTCTGTTTAAGCTATCGCCAGTGGATCAGGAAAAGGAAACGACAATCGCAATATGGATATTAGTGGAATATCTTAAAAAGGGAAAAATGAGCTTCCTCGTGTCATTTTGTGAATTTTGTTTTCTTTCGTTCGTGCCGTTATTTCAACCGAACGAATGAGACGACCGTCTGAATGTTTTTTTTCCTTTCATAATATACGGAACATTAATTTAATGATCCTCAATGCTCCTAAAAAATCTACCGACCTTTTTCTCCTACTGCGGGACCTGCCCATTTCGTGCAATGATTGAGATAAATTTACAGAATAACGATCGGTGCTGCGCTCCAGCCGCTCTCGAAGAAGCGCACGGTCGGCGGAAGCCACCTGCGCCCGAAAAAAGGCCCACAACACAACACTCACTCCCCGGCTGCAGGTGATAGTGTGTGGTGCAAGAGGAAATTAAATTTGTTTGCGGATGAGGCATCCTGCAACCAACACAACCGAAACTACCGACCGCACCGGTCCGCACACTGATGTTGTGTGCCATCTGTGAAGAACGGTTTAAGAGTCGAAAGCGGCCGGGTAAGCGGCAACGAGTGTACCTTTCCTGCAAGGCAATCCCTTGGGGGGTCGGCGGCTCCTTTGCCGCCGGGTCGGGGTTCTTTGCTCGATGTATGCGAGTCCGTGGGGTGGATTCCGTCCTTGTTCGTCCTCAGGCTGCCGGCAGGGCCAATGTGGTCCATTGTCCGACCGTCTCTCTCGCCCGCTTTTTCCGCTGTCGTTAGGTTTAATGGCGCACATAAATAAACGTGTTTGCGACCACGAAAAAAGGAGAGAACGGGCAACTTGGCGTGCTAGGATCGAACCAAAATTGAGTTTCGTCGAACCATCATCGTCATCGCGGTGGACGAATATCTACCGATGTCGTCGCCGTCGTTCTGGTTTTGAAGCCAGCTTGAAAGTGGCGTTTTAAACGTGCCTGTAGCAATAGAACCGGAGGTGAAACAGTACGGCACTATCGTCCATCCGGTCTCACACTCCTTTACGAATGTGATCAAATGATAGCTTTTAATCTTTGACATACACAAATGGTTTTTTATTCTACTTTCCCTTGCTTCAACCTTTCTGAGTGTGTATGCGGCGTTGATTGTTTAGCTAAAGCAATGTCTGCGATGGCGTTTCGTTTGCCGTTTCGCTCCCGCATTCAACGTGCCGCTGCTTCACTCTCTTGCGCTCATGTTTACTGAAGGAAAGAGATGGAGAAAAACAAATACAAACGAATGATTGAACAGCAGGGCACGGATGAGAACATGTGTTTACGATGCCAGGAACGGAATCCATGCCAACAGCCGACAGCGGAGGATTGATCGCTGGAGAGAATCGAAAAAAAGGCCCAGCATGATCCTGGATAGGAGACGTAGATGAAGTTGATGATGATAGGTTATTCTCTCCGTTCCTTTTTTGTTTGGACCGATGGGGATCCCGAATCCATTTTGATTATCCGTCTGTTTCTTTCGATTCAGTATGGTATGCGATCTTGTGTCCGTATCAGTCCCGGTCTGTGGTTCAAGCCTAAAATTACGTTGCATTTATTATCTTGAAAGTAAATTTATACACCCGAGAAGATTAATTTTCCTGGAAAACCTAAGCACTTAACTTTTTTGTAATCCTACCCATTATTGTTTTTAAAAATATCGAAAAAATGAGCAACTTTTAATCAAAGTATTGTAAAAATCAATCTCAAATGACAATTGAGCCTTAAGTTTCATCGATTACTCATTAGCCGTTTGTTGGCTTAAATGGGTTTTATTTCATCGTGCCCGTTTTCGTCACTCGCTCGTTTTCTCCCCACTAGAGAGCGCTTAACCAAAACCGCGCTTGTTTTCTGTAAAAGTTTCCCGTGTAAACATCGACTGCGCCGTCGCAATGCAATTTGAACCGACTGCTAATGCTCTCAGAATCCAATATTCTTCCTATCCTCTTGGTTCCCTTCTTCCCACGTGTTTCCCCCCCATGGAAAAGGGCAAGCGAAGAGCGTGCGACCAATGCTTTTTCTCATATGCTCACGTCGCCGCCTACTCGGTGTGCAAGGAACCGTTTTACCAGCAGCACGATGCTGGCCTTTGGCACACGGCTTCTTTACCACCATGTGCTCATAAAAAGTAATATGCCTTCCAGCGGCTGCTGCACTGCCTGCCAATAGTGTGCGCGTCCCCGGTGCGGTGCCAAAAGTGCACACACATTCAACGGAAGGGGATTCTTTCTAATGATCCTGTGTGTTACCACACGCGTCCTGAATGCAAAAGGATGATGATGGCGACGGCGACGACGACGACGATGACGATGACGATGCCTACTTTGCTCGACGGCGCATTGTCGCACACAACTACACGAGCACGCGTGCAAGTGGAAATTGAATCGACCGAACTCAATAACGAAAAAAAACCAGCCCAAAACGACGATGACGATGACGGAGACTGAGACTCATCTGTGTCGGGGAATAATCAAAGCACTTTCGGGGAAACCCGGTGAGAGCGACCGAGACGGAATGCGACCACCACTGGACGCCGATGACGATGACTGCTTAGGTGTGTTTTGTAGGACGACGGCTACGACGGCGAACAACCGACGGACCGGAGCGACCGGGATTATTATTTTTGTAGGATCTGGCACGGGGAACGGGGTGGGCCCCCGCGCCATCGACGATTATGGCTCACACGGGGCTTCATCTTTACGACGCGTGTACCTGGGTGTGTATGTGTGTGTGTGTCCGCATAGCAAGAGGAGGATGTTTCTCTCGGCGCTGGTGGTACGTTCTTGCACAAAAAACTTTTCTTGTTTTGCCCCCTTCGGTTCGTTCTCCTAGTCGACCTGTGACCGGATGGACGTCCAGAGCGCGAAGGGCAGAGGAGCATGTATCTTGTGGCATTCGAACCGACCGACCCAGGCACGGGCCTCGGCTCAGAGAAAAGCCGTCGAAGTACGTAGGTGGTTTATTACTATTAAAAAATAATAGTATTACATGCGCGCGGCCAAATCGAACCAACGGCACGCGGGGGGTACACTATAATACTAACTCTCGCCACACACACGCCGACACACCAGTTTCCAGGGGCACTCCAGAGTGGATTGGAGTGAACCCAGATGGAAATCGTGCGCAGTATGGTCATCAATAAAATTTGAAAACCACCAACCACCCACCAGGCCGTGTGGGGGACCACCACCGCACAAGGATCGAACAGGGAAGAAAAGGAGTACAAGTTGTTTGCGGTGGCTTTTTACCTCCGTCCGGCAACGACATTCCGGACAGATAGAGCCCGTCGAACGACGCAAATGCCGAACGGAATCGGACCGCCTCGGGGGGGAGGCCATGAGCCATGGAATGGGATTACGGCTTGGCACTCGTGTCGGGTGGAGTACGCACAGGGAAAAGATAATCATATCTCGGTGTTCAATTTCTCCCACTTAGTAGTGTTAACGGGAGGGGGCGGTGGGTAGATTTTTAGTAGATCGATTTTACCACGCCACCAGAAAAATTCTTATCTGTGTGCAAACGATTGGTTGGTTGTTGGAAAGAATGTTTCACAATCTATTACGAACACGAGATGTCTATAATCAAACAAGACACACATTTCAAAATATTTTTCAAACATTATCAAATATATTAAGGTCCATTCCTGATTGTAGGGTAATTTTTAATATGCTGCCAACATTAAAAAATTGTATTGTTATTTAAAAATGTTTTTTTCTACATTTTTTAAATTATAGTTTTAAAGTCTTTTCCGAAAGTATTACTCAAGAGACAAGAAATGCATAGCTTCTTGTGCGTATTGCCGTAAAAGGTCCCAAAACTGTTCAATTTTAATATTTTACCATGAAAAAAAATTAATTAAAAACTTAACTGCTAACCTGTTTCTACTATTCCTTTTTAGTATATTTTTTTTTTAAATTGTTCACAAAATTTATTCGGTTTACCGAATCCAACGGTTTTAGAAAGCCAAGCAAAAACTTAGCTTCCCTAATCATTCCCAAGTTTCGATATTACTACAGCTTTTATGTTTCTTTACACATGTATTTAATTCGGTGAAGCAACATTCTAGAACTCATGATAGCCATAGCAGACCAGGTGTTAAATAGATACAAGTAAACAAGTAAAGTCCAGTAAACTGTCAGCTCCGAATTTCAATTCAACTGCATTGTGTCCCTACCTTGAAAGTTAAATAAATGATACAATATTTTGTATGCATTTTGTACGCTTAAAGTAGCAATTTTATCCAAAATGGATAACGCTACATTAAAAAAGAAAACCGTTAAATTTAGTAGCGTAATTTGCTGTATCACCCACTTTTTGCTTTTAAGGTTGACATGACTAAGCAACAAGACGTTTTTATGCTTTTCATTTCCAGCTCACAACCATGATAGTGGCAAACCTATGGAGCTAATTACTAAAAATTAACTGTTTTTGGCAAAACAGTGATTACAACTATTGCTGAAATGCAGCGCCTTGGCTATCGTATGTAGAAAATCCCGCTTTTTGTACCAGGCCTGGGTCGAAGGAGGGGGCCAAGTGGTGTCGCAATAAAAACATTACCCCATTCCGTCCTCCTGACGGAAGCAGCAGTGTAAGGATGTTCCACTGCAACAGAGACCCGGCGAAGGCATCGAACTGTAGCAAAAGTAGTAGTACATCTGCGAAAGCTCATGGACCATACCATCAACCCTACTCCCTGCTGGACATCACTGCCCGAATTGTTGCGCAAAATGAGCCGTTTCAGAAGATTGAGGAACGGTACGATCGAATACCGGAGCCGGTACAACGGCGGATCGTATTTTGGTCCTTTCCGCGCAATGAGAAGGACATCTGTATGTACAGTTCCTTATCAAGGTAAGTTTTATAGCTAAGTCATTCACCATATACTCGTAAGCGAATAGATTTAACTGGGGTTGCGAAGATGAGAGTGTAATTAATTATGCGTGCGTTTGTTTTTTAAAGGGTTTCCTCGATCAACTCGGTGGAATCACAAAGCCTTAGTTTCTGCACCGGGCTCAAGCTAGTGGAAACGGGATGCGTTGAGAACGTCCTTCAGGTTGGCTTCCACCTGAGTGGAATCGTGTGGTCGCATCCACCGAACCAAAGCGAACGCCACAGCCATGGCAGCGGCAACCATGCAGGCTCGTCTTCCGGAAGCCGTAATAATGAAATCATAGGCTACCTACTTCCACCAAACCAAAACCTGCTGAACAACAACTATCATCATCATCATCAGCATCAGCAACAGCAGCAGGCACATCATCACCATCATCACCATCACCATCACCATCACAACCAGCATCATCATCAGCCGCATCAGCAACAACAGCAGCAGCAACAGCAGCAACAACAACAGCAACAACAACACCATCCTCATCACAATCATCATCAGCAACAACTTCCTCACAATCATCATGCGCCACCCATCTCTCCTCCGCCGCCAGTGGCCGCGCTGGGGCAACCACAAGGCGCCGGTGGTGCTCAGGTGGCCGCAGCTGCCGCCGGTTTCCCGCCCGGACATGTGCTGGTGCCGCCAGCGATCGGTCCCGGACCGATACAACCGAATGGGCAACCGTATAATGCGGGAAATATCGACCATCATCGGGGCGATGCATTTAACAACCTTGCCATCGCTGGGTCAGTTTCCGGAGGTAGTGGTGGTGGTGGAGGTAGTGGATTGGACGAAAATAAGAAATTCAAGGTGTCCGTGAGCTTTGATCGGTAAGTGATATATTTTTATGTAGTTTTTTTCACTGTGTGAATGTAATAAATCCTTCAAAAGCACTAGGGCCTATTCCGAACGAAATCGTCAAAGGTAAACTATCGTTAATCTAAAAATAAACGATCGTTTTGAGTAAAATCGGTTGCAAACCTATCACATCCGTTCAAACAAACGATCGTCGAAATAATCGTCAATAAAATCCTTTGAGCTTTGCCATCTGTGAGTAAATTTGTCGAGCAGTTGAGTTAACGATCGTTATAGGTATCACATAAGCTTAATCTACAGCAATGACGACCGTTTAGTTGTCGATGACTAAAGAGCAGTCGATAACGCCAACCTGTCCATGAGAAAGCGTCCGATTTGATCATTGATCTACCCACGACGAACATGTTCAATAGCGCGACGATGAATCTAACTCGGGGTCCACACTACAGCGCGACGTCGCCTGACAGGAGCTGAACTCCATATAAAAAAAAACCTTGCGCGATGTCGCGCGAATCGCGCTAGGTTTTTTTTGCATGGAGTTCAGCGCCTGTCAGGCGACGTCGCGTTACGCGACGGTGCAGTCTGGAAAGCGTGTAAAGATTACACACTAGTGCTAACCGATATTTTTGCCCAGTGTTGGATGTTCCACGGCCCGGCGAGAAGAGAGGAGATGAAATAGTCGCTATTCTAGTTGCAGCACAGTCGCCAAAAAGCTATGTGTGAGCATTGAGGGGAATTAAAATTGCTCGAGCTTATTGTATTATCGATCGTATATCATATTAACGATCGTTCATGAAATTCGTTCGGGATACCTTTTTCGAGCCGTTTATTAGACGACCGTCTATTTGCTATACGATCGATTAGCGTTGACGACTTCTTTCGGAATAAGCCCTACTGTATAAACTACTTGAAACTAGATGAGGATATAAAGTAAGCAACACATACTACTGTGTCCAAAAAGTAAGGTGACTTTGGTACGCAAACTGTGCGCGTCCAAGATATTGGCGGATTGTTATTTTTTAATTGTTGAAATATGTGTTTTTGAATTCTTCAGCAAATTTCATGTAAAAATATTCATCAGGATAGGAGATATGATTTTTTTTGTGGCCTACTACACGTATGACCCTCGTTGACCCGACCCTGGGCACATTTGGGGAGCAAAGAATTTGCTTAAAATTTTGTATGCGTAACTAATTTTTAGCTGCGGATTCGTTGAAATAGCTTTTGGCGATGCAGTAATGTCGAAAAAAAATGTTTACGAGGGGTTTAGTGAATTCCAAAATGGCCGCCATGGCCACAATGGCCAAAAAGGCGTCATGGGACACATCATCCTCAACGATTCGTCATTCGACAAAGCTTACGTTCAAAATTTTAAGGAATCAATGTTAAATAATCGTCGATTGATGATTAGAGACTTCACCGATGATATTGAAATATCGAAAGTATCAGTAAATACCATTTTAGAGGAGGTTTTGGGCCTGGAACTCGACTGGTACCAAAATCGTTGAATTTTTTTGAAAAAAGGTGTTGCGTTGAAGTGGGTGAAACAGCGCTATCCGACTAAATTGACAAGACGAAGTGCATTATTACTGTAGACGAGACTTGTAACTATGCTCCAGACTGTAAAACAATCAATCAATCGTATAAATACCGTGCCAGGAATAAGCCAGCACCAAAAAACTAGCCAAACGAGGGTCATACGTGTAGTAGGCCACAAAAAAAATCATATCTCCTATCCAGATGAATATTTTTACATGAAATTTGCTGTAAAAATCAAAAACACATATAGCAACAATAAAAAAATAACAATCCACCAATACCTTTGACGCGCTCAATTTGAGCACCAAAGTCACCTTACTTTTTGGACACAGTAGTAGATTGTGCTCACACGTAATATTTTATTGTAGCGCTCCTGCTTGATCGTTTACTAAAGATTTGTTTCAATATAATTTACAAATTATCCACTTATTAAACTTTATTTATGCATATGTTCAAAACCTATTAATACGAAAGAAACATAAGGTCAATATATCAATTTTTTAAAGCTGACGTAATAAATATCGGTGATCGAATTTTGGATCTTTCATAATCCAAAAATGATTTTCATCTCATTTGTCCACAATTTTGATTATTAAAATAGTGTTGTGTATCAATTAAAAAAAAAACAAAAAACAACCTTAACTATACAATACATTGATGATTATAGTAATTTTGAGATATTAAAACTAAATGGTCACATAACTCACTGTTGCAAGCAAAATAATAACCGTATACTAAGTAGCATAACGACATTTTAGATATTTTTTACAATCTTTCATTATTTAATGTTAATTTATGTTTAATATCGATAGCGAATCGAATATAATTAGCGTTTACTTTTTCCACTCTAGCTCTGTACGTTTAAAATAGAGAAAAAAGTTCATTCCTGTTTTTCATTCCTCCTACAGATGTAAGATTACATCGGTAACGTGTAGCTGTGATACGAAGGACATTTTCTGGTGTCATCACGTCGTCGCGCTGGCCCTCTACCGGATACGCAATGCCGAGACGGTGAAACTACGAGTTCCTATATCCGAGACGCTGTTGCAGATGAACCGGCAGCAGTTGCAAAAATTCATCCAATATCTCATCGCCGAGCATCACACGGAAGTGCTACCGACCGCGCAGCGTCTGGCGGACGAAATATTGCAGCAACGGTCGGAAATCAACTCCATCTGCGGTGCGCCCGATCCAACGGCTGGCGCATCGAAGGATGACGACCACTCGTGGCATCTGGACGAGACGCAGGTTTGCGAGGCGGTCAAAACATACCTCGGCCAGGGCAGCTATTACTACAGCAGCAAGCACCTGAACTCGCTGTTCGGAAAAGTGCGGGAAATGCTACGAGCCCAAGACTCGAACGGTGCGCGCATGCTGACCCTCATCACGGAGCAGTTCCTAAACGATCCGCGGTTGGTACTGTGGAAGAACCACGGGACCCCCATGACGGAAAAGTGTCGCCAGCTGTGGGACCAACTCGGTGCGCTGTGGGTGTGCATTGTGTTGAACCCGAAGTCGACGCATGCCGAACGGATGCACTGGAAGACACTGCTCGAGAAATGGTCCAAGAGCGATGTGTGCCCCCAAGAGGATCCGGATCTGCGCACCTCGCCTTCCTCGTCCAATCGGGAGAGTGTTCGTGATCGCTCGAACCGTGAACGGGAGCGCGACAGGAATCGGTTCTTCCGGGAAAACAACCTACGCAATATGATGCACTACAATCATCATCACCAACAGCAGCAGCAGCATCAGCAGCAACAGCAGCATCAGCCAGCGCTACATAACAATCACGCGAACGGTGGTGGTGCGTGTCTGGGCCATTTGCAAGACAATCCGTACCGGATGCAGTACAACCATCGCCATGGTGGTGTGATGCGAAACCGGCTCGGCGGAGACGGGAATGGGAATCGTGGTGGAAACAACCATCATCTGAACGAACAGTACGACAGCTCCGAGACGGACTCGGATTCGGACGAAGAGATGGACGAAGCTATCGAAGAGGGTGGGGGCGGGGGCAATGGACAAGAAGATGAGGAAGAGGGCAACGAGAACGAGAATGAGAACGAGGGAGGAAACATTAACGGCCACAGGCGCCGCCTGGGTGACGACGAAGAGGATCATCACGAGGATGACGTTGTTCGTGCTGGCGGACGCCGTGGAGACGACGGCATGGAAGAGGACGTCGTCGATCAGGTGCACAACATTCTGCAGGACATAAACTTCGTCGATGGAGTCGAGCAGGCTGAGAGAGTGGATGGCAGCAGGAGAGCCCACCACGACGAAGACGGCGAGGTCAGGGAGTTTATGAACTTGAATCTTTTGAACGTGCCGGAAGAAGAGCATCGCTTGCCGGAGATGCTGCCGGAAAATGACGACAGTTCGCGGGAATCGATGGATGTCGATGAGCCCGGGATGATTGGTGGCCCCGTGAGTGGGAGTTCCGTGAGTGTTGTCGATGGCGCTGGACCTGGCCGAACAGGTCCGAAAGGGGCCTCCGGTGGCGTAGGATTCTTCCAGAGTCCTTGCATCTGCGGAGAAAACAAGTGCGAGTGCAATCGACCGGTGTTTTTGGATGACATCAAGCCGAAGAAATTTTTCGACTGTGTCGCGGCGGCAGCGGTCGGTGGGGGTAGCAGCAGTGGTGGTGCAGGAAGCAGCTCTGCTGGAACGAGTATGGTAACGGAATCCGGGTCCGTTGTGCCCAATTTTGACGTTAGCGAAGATGCCAATCAGGAGTGCATTGGACTCGCGAAAGAGAGTGAGTCGGAGGTAATCGCCGGAGAACTATCATCAGCCACGACTTCGAAGCGGCGCGCAAGTGATGAAGCTATTGAAGCCATTGCTGGACCATCCTCTTCTTCTTCCTCATCCTCGTCATCTTCATCTTCCTCGTCTTCGACGCATCACCGGGTGGAGGAGCTTGATTTTGAAAAACCTGGTCCATCCGGCTTGAACAGGCATCGTCGGTTGTCAATCGCGGATGATGGCGCCAGACCCTCCACTTCCTCCGCTCCAGTCGGCGGCGGTCATGAGGATTGCGATGAAGATTGTGACGAAGACGAAAAAAATAAGCCGCCTTGCGACAAACCGAACGATGCTGAAGTCCCAGGTCCTAGCGGAATTTCCTCATTCTGCATCGAAAAGCAGAAAAAGGATGCGCAAAAGGACGAACTTGATCCAGAAGCTGCCGGTCTCGATCCAGACGCAGGTCCAAGTTCGCGACGAGCCAGCACAGAGGGGGGAGCCTCGGCAGCCGGCCCGGCAGGCGCAAATGTTCCATCAGCGGTGGCTGCCGGTGGAAGTGGTCGTGCAAAACTGGTTAACGTTGGTGATGGGGGTGGTAACGCGGGGACGGGCGGGAGACCTTGCAAGCGCCTTAAGCTAAACAATGGCTCGTGGGTGAGCAAAAACAACAACAAAGCTCCACGCACCATCTTTCACAAGGCACTGGACGCGGTTAGCATGTCGTGGGACAATGAGCACCTAAAGCGAATCCTTGAGTCAGACAGCTACAAGCTATCGAGCCGCAACTCGGTACAGATTGCCGGTTCCAGCAAGGCGCCAGTCGCAAATCACCCGAGTGCAAAATCAAACTTCAACGCCAATGGGCAACCGTTGTGGCACGAGAAAATTTCAATGACTGCGGCACGGATCGACTCGTTGCGTTCCCACGGACACATGGAAGCTGCCCTTCGGCTTTCCGTAAGTGTTGTACGTACGATGCGCGAAATACAGCGCGAAGCGCAGGCCCTTTGGTTGCGTCACAAACCTAAGGTGCCCCAGCAGCCGCAGCAGCAACAGGGCGGAGCGTCTTCCTCTAGCGAACCTTCGACAAGCACCGTGGGTTCAGGAAGCAGCAGTAGCAGCAGTACATCCTCTGGTCAGCGATGTAACTGCATTTCAAAGGGTTTGCAGCTTACGGAACCCTCATCATCAAAGCAAACAGCATCAATGTCACTGCCATCATCTTCCGGGCCGTCTTCCTCCGTGGCTCAGCAACATTATGGGCATCAACAACACCACCCCCAGCACCAGCACCACCATCACCACAATCATCCGCAACCATCGACATCATCCGAGGCAAAATCCAGCTGCCAGTGTCAGACGCACCGTCAGCAACATCATCCTCCGGTTAGCTTTCCCTCGGGAGCTCAGGCACCGGGCATGCTGCCAGATCATCATCAACACCATCACCACCACCAGCAGCATCACCAACAACAACAACCACATCCATCGACTTCATCAGAAGGAAAATCAGGATGCCAATGTCAACTGCACCGTCACCAGCATCAGCATCAACATCATCAGCATCAGCATCAGCCTCCACCACCGATGTTTCCTTCCGGACCCATGCTGCCGGACCATCACGCGGCCATCGCTCCCATGCCGTCGACAATAAAGAAGGATTGTTCGAAGTGTCTACAAATAAAATGCTACTACGAAATGGTTGGTTCCAGTTCCTCCTCCTCCTCGACGAAGCACAACAATCTGGCACCGGGAGGCTGTGGTGGTGGCGGTGGTCCTGGCCCTTCTCAGATGGCGCAAGGTGCCGCAATTCATCACAATCACCATCCGATGGGTCCACCGGCACCACCTCCACCACCACCGCCCCCGCAGCCACCCCAAGGAGTAATGCCCATGCCGTCGACTTCGGGACAGCAGCAACGTATCCACCGTAGCTCGAGCGCTGGTGGTATTATGTGTAACTCCTCAAAATGTGGTCCATTCGTTGCGGGTGGATCGAGTGGATCGGTTGGATGTGGTGTGCCACCACAGCAGGCGCCGGAAATGTATCGTAAAATGATGCACTGCCCGTCGGCAGCTTCCCAGCAAATGCCACAACCATCAGGTAGCGGCCAACAGCAGCAGCAGCAACCGCACTGCAGTCGAGATTATCCTTACATGAAACTTGCCTTTGTGCGGGGTAAACCGATGATCGTTCCAGTTAGTGGCATGCGTCATCCACAACCTTCGGGACCGGTGCAGCAACCAACACCTTCGACTTCGCGTGCGCAAATCGGACAAATCGTTGCTGGTCCACCCCCGCTGCCAGCAACGTCTTCCACACAATCGACCGCTTCTACGACGACAACAACGGCTGGTTCCTCTGCGGTAAACCTACCTCCAGCTCCATCAACCAGCTGCGGGGGAGGAGTGTCCGCCACCGGCTCATCAACGTCCAGTTCTTCGTTGGCTCCCTCATCGGCCGCTGCGTCGGCATCGACATCGACATCTTCCTTCCAACCAAAGTGCAATTGCCCCATTCACAAGGAAGAACAATCGGCCGCATCATCCTCCTCTGGGCATTCATCATCGGTAGCACTAGGAGCTCCAGTTCCTCCACCACCCCCTCCGTGCAACACGATCGATGGAGTAGGTTCATCCTCCATTGGCACGGTATCGTGCTGTGTCAAACCTATCTGTTGCTCTCTTGCGATGCCTGTACAACACCACAAGCATCAACATCTTCCGACTTCCTATGCCCCTCCAGCATCTGCAACGATGGCACCATGCGGTGGTTGTGCTTTACATGCAGGACCACCACCACCGCCAGGAGCGATTTACGGTGGTCTGTATGGAGGTCCATCATCCTCACTTTCCTCCAGCATGCCTTCCTGCTCGAGCTCGAAGCCTTTCGACCGGTCTGCGGGAATGAACTCGTTCAATGCTACCGATTGCGATATGATGGGGCAGCCGAATCAACATAAAGACGATTGTCCTATGGCCTTCGGAAAGGCAAAGGCTCATGGAAGTTCCTTTTCAAATAGTGGTGGTAACGTTTGTGGTTCTTCAAACCGATCCACATCCGCAGTCGACACGAATGCTGCATCGACTTCGACCGCTTTTCTTGAACCGATCAAGGTTAATCGGAAACCCAACTGCCTCTCCAAGTGCATCGATTGCAGCGTCGGATGTGAGGTGGAGTTTCCGCTCGACGCCATTGCGTGCATATTCGATTGTCTTACGGAGGCATCGCTGATACCGGAAGCCGTCACGGTTCAGATGAACGAAATGAGTCGTATAGCGTACGACGCTGGCAATGGAGGTGCTGGGGGTGCCGGTGGTGCTGGCGGTGGCAGCAACGGCAATGGAGCGGCCGCTCCCGAAGACGTCAACATCATTGCACCGAAGTACCGGCACCTACCGATTGCAGACTCGGCCGATCGGCAGGAAACCTACCTGACGCTGGCATTTGAAGCGGCAATCCTAGCACTTAGCAAGCAACGCATCATGCCCCATGGTCTCTACGCACAGCACGTAATCTGCAAGCAGCAAGATCAGTTGATACAGCGACTGCGCAGTATTGATCTGGACACCATGCTGGTGAGCGTGTTGCGAATGCTGAGTTTGCAACTGCTCGACGGTGGTCCTACCAGTGGGCTCGGTGAAATGATCCATCCCGAGTCGGTGCCGATGCATACGCTCGCTCGGTTCCTCTTCGCCTCGCTGCTGAACCAGTATCCCGATCTGGCGTTCGAGATAGGACTGCGCGCGATGCGCTTCCCGATACTGGAGAACATTAACGAAGGATCGGTGAACGGCATCGAGCTGCAGCACAACAACTTCATGCACTCGCCGTATCCACGCTGGTGGACGCTGGGCCACTTGGAGACGCAGCAGTGCTCGCTCAGCTCGACGATGCTGAGCGCGGCCAAGGGCGATACAAAGCGATTGTCGGCCGTGTTGCAGAATGCACGCCGGAATATTCACAGCTCGTCGCATCTGTTCAGGGTAAGTTAGAAACACAGATTTCGATACAAAAATAACGCAATATATCAAACTTTAGGGACAATAATTTCAAAATCTGGTTCATTTACCGCATTCCAATTGAGTTGGAATCGGTCGGTTAATCTCCTAATAGTTCGCATAAAAAAGTGACACAAGACAAATTTCAGCGATTATTTTTTGCGAAAAAATAAATTCTAAAGAGCTTCCTTTTGAAAGCATAATCAAGAATAACAATTCTTATGTGATCAAAACAAGTTTGGCAATATTATAATATATAATGAAAATTGATCCATTACTTTGAAAAATGTTGGTTCTAATTAACAAACTACTCTTGTTTGTATATTTAACATTTTTTAGTTAAATATTTTTCCTGATGTACCTATTAAATTAAATGAAATTAAACATGTTTGACTGTAATTTTAATTGATCGGTCCGTTCTTTTTTTAGCTCGCACAAGATGCTTTTCGATTTGCAACGCCCGAAAATGGCCCACGCAGCCAGACACTTCTCGGTGTGGCCTTCGAATTGGGCCTGCAGGTAATGCGAATGACTTTAACCTGCTTGAACTGGCGTCGCCGTGAAATGGTCCGATGGCTAGTAACTTGTGCCTCGCACGTCGGTATAGATGCACTGATGTCCATCATGCAGAATTGGTACGTATCGATGGGATGTTCTGCCTATATTCTATGTTCCCTCCGGCTTTAATATTGTATGTTGTCTTTTTTTATCTTTAAAGGTACCATCTGTTTACTCCAACGGAAGCGACGGGCCCGGTTGCGACGACCATCATGTCACACTCGACTATCATGAGACTGAACTTAAACTTTCGCCAGCAGGATGAGCTGTCCAACTGTGCCCGCACGCTGGCCCTCCAGTGCGCCACAAAAGATCCACCAAACTGTGCCCTGAATGCGCTCACGTTGTGCGAGAACGACGCAATGGCTTTCGAAACGGCATACCATATTGTAATCGATGCGGCCACTCACATCATGACCTCTAGCCAGCTCTTTACGATCGCTCGGTATGTTGTTTTTATCTCTGACTTCCAGATGATTGGATAACAACAATCTATTTACCGTTTTTTCAATGCAGCTACATGGAGCACCGAGGTTATCCGGCACGTGCCTACAATCTGGCCATGCTGGCAATGAAGAATGTTCAGCTGGCCTACAACCAGGACACCCATCCGGCCATCAACGATATCCATTGGGCATGCGCTTTGTCCCATTCGCTCGGCAAGGCGGAACTGTCGAAGATGATCCCACTGGTGATCAAGAACGTTCAGTGCGCGACGGTCCTGTCGGACATCCTTCGGCGGTGCAGCGTGCCGACGCCTGGACTGCACAACTTTGGAACACACGGTAGAGGTAGCGACGATCAAGGCCACAACTGCAATTGCTGTGCGACCTGTGCTTTGCAAATGGAACTAATAGAAGAAATGTTTTCTGTTCATACCATTACAGGTAACAATCTGAGACAGTGCATTAAGCTGAGCTACGATCGGGAACCGCTAAATCAATTGCTTGAAGCGGCTGTTTCGGCTTACGTCAACACGACACATTCAAGGTAATGGCGCGTCTGACTGTTTTTAAATCATGGTACTGTTCTTTATTTTATATCTTGAATTTTTCCCTCTCGTTTTTTTTTCCTTCCCAGGCTCTCTCACATCTCGCCGCGCCATTACAGTGATTTTATCGATTTTCTCAGCAAAGCGCGCGACACCTTTATGCTGGCACGTGACGGTCCGGCCCACTTCTCGCGCCTCATCGAGAACATAACAATCGCGTACAAAGGCAAAAAGAAGCTCGTGCGCCAAGTGCGGCAGCGTTTTCAGTTCGTATGAACAACCCTTATCAATCCTTTCAGCATGTAAAGAGCAATTCGGCTTAATCTCCGGTTGCAAGAGACGCAACGGTCGGTTTACAATTTCCTTCACAAATTCAGTGATTTAAGTATTAGCTAGAATAACTAATTCCGAGGCATTTATTGCCACTTTCACTAGTTTTCCGTAAAACATAACAACATGTTTACCTTTTACTGAAGTGAAAATTTTCCGCGACAAATACATTTTCCACTATCTATTGATTTTGAGGTTGGACATAAAGCAAAACATATAATGATTTCGTAAGGAAGTAGAAAAGAATTGTAAAAATTAAGTGTAGCAGTATTATAACGTTATGTAGTATGATTCATTTCCTCTTACGCTTTTACTGTTTTACTGTTTCGTTTGTGACTTTTTTGATCTATTTTCTGTTCATTTGATTGTTATTTAGAACAAGTTTATTCGAAATCGAACTCTGCACAGCACAGTTCGGCACGTGTTTTGTGCACTATTTTTTTTGCGGCCAGTGCTTTCCTTTTATCTCTCTCTTTTTACTCCGGCTCTTTCAGAGCCTTTTCAAGGCTCTCTGTTGAATGTATTTCGGAATCATTATTTCCCGGTTCTTGTTGCCTAATAACCGATGCAAGCGAGATATATACATTGATTTTCATACATACCCACTACCATACTACACCGTAATACATTTTACTAGGAATTGATCTCAGTGTTTCGATAAACATTATCAAGTGGCAGTCAAAATGCATCCACTTTTCATTAATTTTCAGTGCAGTTCAGGTTCTTTTGTTCCGGATGGAGGAACTACCAGCGTCATTGACCGACGCTGTAGTACGCGGCGCCAGGTTCCAATATGCAACCATACGTTTCATCCCAAAATATTAATACAAAGAAATAGATAATTACTCAGTGCGAGATATGTAGTGACCGTAGCGAGTGAAAGAACGATGATCATGCCAATCATTAGGTAATTTATAAAAAAAACCCGATAAAAGATAAAGAAATGAATAGCAAATAATTTATCGAAACAGGATTGCCAAAAAACCAAATGAAAAATAAAACTAAAAACCATCAAAAATAGACAAAAGGCAGCCCAGCCACGGGATGTATTGCCGCCCTCTATAAATATATATATATAAATATATGTATAATTTAAAAATGAAGCAACATCGTTACACAACACTTAATACTCCACATCCGCGTTAAAAGTCCTTTAGAAAATGAAATGTCTAGCAAACCGCTTCGGCGAAAGTAAAACCCAATTCGCATGGAAAGCATAATCGGTGAGGACATGTATAATCGCATTTATTTTACGTGCCACTAAGCATCCCACGAAGTAATTGTCAGGTCCCCACCCCCCGAAGTGAAAAGCAAATCAGGTCGGAAACAGTGAGATTAAAAAGATTAATGATGTTGTTGTGCACAGAACCGTTCTGGTTTTCAGGCTACGTACTTTGAATGGTTCTTAGTTTATATTATTGTACCGTTTTTTTTTCCTTTTTGTTACTTTATATCTACCTCTTAGTTATACAGGCTTACTTATCGAGTAACGACATACGCATTAAGCATACCTATTTTAGTTAAATACAGAACAACATTAAACTCGTCTGCTAAATAGATGCGAAGAAGTACCCGTTTTTCTAAACAACGGTGCATGGCGTTGTCCTGGATCTGTGTAGGATCGGACTGAAAAACAAATTTAAATACAAGTTTTAGTGATCATTGTAAAAAAGAAGTGTCGCACTTTCGATATCCACTGCCATAAAACGAAAATAGACGGTCTTTTCACTTGACATTGGATTGCAATCAAATGTAGAACTGGCCTTGTTTGAGCATGGTGTTTCTTTATTCAAAGGACCACACGACGACACCAGGACTCGTCGGAACACTGGAAAGGAAACTTCCCAGCAACGTGTTTTATCAGTATTATCAAGACAAGAGGGTACGTGGGCTGAAGAAAATATTGTAATCGATTTATCAGCTAGCAGTTTAGGTAGCCTAATTTCGGTTTTGTACGTATGATGATTCGATTTTGTTCGCGTAGTTTTGTTGTACATGTCTTCTGTCATTAGAGCAACCGATCCGAAGATTTCCACATCCAGCGTTTAAGAAACAAGCAGACAGAAATGAAGGGCAGGTTAATATAGTTCAGATGGATCACAAAAGGATGGGGCGACTTTTGCCGATCTCAACTCTACAATATCGTGTAACAATAGTAAAGAAAAACCATCTCTAGTTTGCCATCCATTGTACTCTCTGTATCGATTATCATAGGGTTGTAATGCGAACGGACCTAGCATTTTTGAGACATGCCAACGATTGTTAACAACATAGTCTCCCGTCCCAGGCTTCGGTTCGGGCTTGGGCTTGCTCCGTTCTAACAATTATCAGTTAACCAGGTTCCAAAGGACATACAGAGCTGTATGATTACCATCAAAGCTAAACTACTATCGCTACAGAAACATTAGTGCTATTGATAGCTAAATAAGATGATAAATAAAAAAAAATAATGTTAGTAATACAAATAATATGCTTATGATAATGACAAATGATAAAGCCTAATCACAGCTATAATAACAACAAACGCATGGTTCTATCATTATAGTACGAGAAGAAACAGTTCAGCGTGCATGCAAACGCAAGTTACAAAGATTGATTCCCATTGCGCCAGTGTTAGAGCAATACAACAAAACACATCCCATGGAATGAGATTTGCGACTTGGACTCCAGGGTATAACGAAATCTCAGGACTGGTAAATTAACAAACTAGTAAACTAATCGCATCTCGTAGACAGGGATGCAGATAAGATAACAAAAAAAGGTGTGTGAGCGAAGATGAGGCGAAGTCTGGCAAAGACAGCTAACGTGAATCTGCACGAGACAAGACAAATAGAGAGGAAAATGAGAAGTATAAAATAATTTGAACGAAAAAAAAAAAACAAAGATATGCATGCATAAATATATCATAAACGTGTGGGTATGCACAATCTAAAAATAAAACAAACGGGTTTGAGTGGAAGTGATTGAAAGAAAGGAAACAAATGTGTAATATTATCAAATCGTGCGAACAAAGTACGGCAGTCGTAAACTTGCGTAGTGGTAAATCATTTAAACTTGCCATTTAACCAAGCGAGGAAGACAAACTACTAAGCTATTGAAACATTCAAGATGCAATAAAATGAAATTAATTTGAAAGAGATAGTTTGCCTTGCTTCTTCATTATTCAAATGTAGCTCACAACGAATTAAGAGAATTGTTTTCCAACAGTACAAGTGCCTCTAATGGTACACGAGTTTTCTCCTAATACGATGGTACGACACACCATTCTGCTTCCAATCATCGATCTGAGAGGACGCAGGTCCGATTTCGGCTATCGCTAAATCTAACGGCTCGATCGTAACGAGTGGGCGAAGACAAAGGATTATTGGAGAAGAGAAAAGAGACGATCGGTCAGACACGGCCAAGCTCAGGCTAGGCGGATGCCAGGTGCATGTGAGACGAGCTCTCACGGATAGGATAGAGGTTCAAACCGTCGGTGTGCGATAAAGATCCAGTTTTCTAAACGCGTCATCTTGTGTGGGTGCGAGGCTTTGTCCTCAGCGCTGTTAAAGTCGCTGGACCTAGAACCCCGGTTGAAGATGTACCCACCGGGATGAGAGGGGAAACCGGTGGTATGTATCATGCATAAAACCAAGCCTCTGGACTTGCGAGGTATCTCCGGGATACTATTTAAAAAGTACCCAGGAGTATCGGACGTGGCCCGTCTGCGTCCGAACAAAGTTAAGGTCACCGCAAAAGATCGGACGCAAGCCAACGTAATTGCGGCTGATCCTGATCTATCCGAATATTATCGAGCATATATCCCCGGTAGCTCGGTCGAGGCAGAGTAAAGGTGCTGGAGGTTACAAATTTGTTCGCTGGCATAACTGTTGACGGAAAGAAGGAATACAAACAAACTGGACGAAAGTCGTGTTTGAAGGTACTGTTCTACCAAAATACCTTATTTTGGACGGACTAAGAGTCCCGATTGGTCGACCTTTCATTCCAAAGGTGGCAATCTGCAACAAATGCAGCAGAATTGGGCACTCGGATCCGTTTTGCTCAAACGACACGTGTTGCGGTAAATGTAAAGGCGCCCACCGAACAGTGGATTGTTACTCGACGCAGCAAAAATGCTCGCACTGCAGGAACGAGTGGCACATTCCCTCCGAGTGCCCCGTCTACCGCAAGCTGCAAAAGCAGCAGAAAAAGACTACGCCCAAGCGCTCCAAAAGTCACCCGACTCCCAATCTCAGACCCTGTTAAACCAATTCGACATCTTGGAACAGGGTCTAGAGAATGATGTTGTTGAGAATGTTCCTACCACGTCCCCCCGGGCAGGTAATAACAGGAAACAATTACAAGCTTTGCGATACGGTACAAGCTTGCGAAAAAAAAAGTAATTTCAAAGAAGAAGGTAGCACAGAAGAAGCATAACAAACTCTCAAAGCCGGTAGCTACCGGCCCGGCGCCAGATCAGAACAATCAAAACCTTCCGTTCCCCGATCCACACCTAGACAGACCATCCCACCCGCTGCTCCTAGCACCTCATCGTATACCAACAAACCTGGCCCCTCTGCTAGAGAGCCTGGCTCGATCGCCAATAACCCTGCTCCATTCCTTACTGACATCATTCAGACGTTACTGGATTCTCAATCTCCCTCCACCCCTGTCGGGACTGGCAGCCTGCGCTTTGCCCGAAGGGGTGTGTTACATCAGTGGCTGATATAATGGCCATGCATAAGCAGGATTGTACGGACCGATGTTTGATACGGCAAACATTGTCCAATAGAACTGCAGGAGCCTCCTTGGCAAGATAGACCTCTTCAAGGCCCTATTGAATGAGCACTAGTGCGATGTATTCGCACTTTGTGAGACATGGTTAACACCGGAAACTACACTCAGATTCGCAGGTTACATTATACGTCAGGACCGAAGCTCATGGGGAGGAGGCGTACTGATTGGAATAAAAATAAACCAGACCTTCTCCCGGATCCTTATTACAAGCAATGGAAAAATAGAAGCAGTAGCCGTGAGAATAAGGATAGAAGATCAAGATATTGCTATTTCTTCGGTCTATGTCCCGCAGTTTTCTACCGTTAGCCGAACCAGACTGGAAATAATAGAAAGAGAGCAAAATCCAATGTTCTGAACAAATGTAAATTTGGCAAAATCCCTCCCCCCACCGTTTTTCATACTAGGGTATTTTAACTCGCACAGCTATGACTGGGGAGGAAATAGGGATGATGCCCTGTCTCACATTATTAAACTGCGTGGATAACCAGGAATTGAAAATTTTAAACTCTGGAGAAGCGACGAAAATTCAAACTCCCATGTTTAGTCCAATCGCTCTATTCCTCTCGCTATGCACGTCAACTATGCGACAAGACATCAAATGGAAGGTAATAGCCGACAAACTGGACAGCGATCATTTGTCTATCCTCATTACACTCTTGGAACCAACTGGAACCACGGCATGGGATGTTTTTAAAGGAGACCTTACTTTAAACATAGACTGGGGAAAATATACCGCTTGGCTCACCCGAGAACCGGATCAGGCGTCATCTTTGAAGATTACTCGAACTTTGCTGCTTGTGTAGTCGAGTGCGCCCTTAAGGCACAAAAAGGTCGTACACATATTCCGAAATCCTTCAAGAGGACGCCTAAGCCCTGGTGGGATAGGGACTGGCCGGCGGGTAACATAGCTAAACGCATAGCCTATAATAACTACTGTACCACCTCGGCCGTCGGATCGGTGCGCGGTTCGCGATTCGTAACCGAAACAGTCGCATAGATTCGACCCTTAATCCCCAGCTGGTGACACCAAATGTTTTCTTCGATATCATTTATCCTCACTATCGTAAGCGTATCGTTTTGTTCCCGTTTTCCACCTTCTTGAGCAAACGGGGTGCGTCTTTCCCTACCATGAACATGTTTCGCCAAAAACATTGCAATCTCTTTGATGTACGGTTCGAGTATGTCGAATGCTTCGGCAGTGTTTAGCTTAAAGGCGTACAGTGTAGATACCATTTTGCTTGATGTGAGCCAACTATCAGCTTTTTCACGCACATGCTCGAGAGAAGTACACTGCTCGTCCGTGAGGCACTGCTGGAAAATTTCATGCGCCAAAGTTCCGATGTGCATCTACGACGGTGAAGAATTCAAAATGATGTATGCTTCTTTAACACACCGTTTCCACAAAAACTGACCAGCTGATTAGCCTCATCAACTGCACGAAACATTTCCTGCAGGACCCCACGACGCCGGCAAAACATCGCTCCTAGTACTGTTGTTCCTGATATGAGCTGGTCTGGATTGGTGACGAAAAACCCATCGGTGCTGTTGACGATAAAATGACCGGAATTAGATTCGTCCTTAACGGTCTGCACGGAAACGGTAAGATCCGGCGTAATGTGTTCTAGCGTGTTCCTGAAGCAAAGATAACTCCGGTTTCAGTCGTAGTCTTCAGTCAAATCATTTGTTGCAATGTACAGTTGGAACAATGTGAACTTACCATGGAGAAGCAAGAAAACATTTCGCCTTTTCCTTTGATCTTTTATGCTCCAAAAGTACTAGCAATTTGTGATTTGCGCACCGTTCTACGGTCAACACTTTGCACCGTTGCCATTTAGTTAGGTCTAATGTGTATTGCTGACATTCCTAAAACGTAAGCCACTCAATACTAGTTAGATATCCGTTTCACGGGCGTCCTTTTGCTTACTCACGTCCTCAAACTGGTCGCAGAAATTGGGCCACTCATCAAAATCAGATATCAAATCGGCGTCTACAGCGTTTTCGATTGACATGGTTAGCGCGGAATCCTGGTCAATATTTTTACTGGCCTCACATACACCCTGCCTGGATGTTTTGCTGCAGTTTTAGTCGAGTCATCCATCGTAAATAACAAATGGTTTTTAAGTTAACACATAACTAGAATTGAACGTACTACGTTAACTATAATTCAAGCCCGCCAAAAGCATCCGTCAAATACAACATATTTTCATTTTTTTCATAAACATTGAATATTTTTTTTTTGGGGGTCGTTATACACAGAAAAATACGATTGCAGGAAAAAGGAAAAGGTTTTCTCCAATTCACGACATAACAAAGAAATGTAGCATGATTAGAACTGTTTATCACGAACACACATTTTTAATCTTCAGTTTATTCAACTATAGTATTTGTATAATATTCGCAGGAAACAATCTGGTTTAAAACTATTTTCTTACTCAAGTGCTAAATGTTCGTGAGATATTACTGCAATCTTTCGTCTATACAATTATTCAATTTATTTTTCTTTTATGTGACAAACGCAATCGCTTGTAAATATCTTATGGCTAACTTTTCCGTTTGTTAAAATTATGTTGGGTTTCAAAAACATACTCATGGGAGTTGCTGAACTGAACGAGACGTTCTACAAGGGTTCTTTTTTTGTGTATACATTTCAATGTACTTTAGTGTTCAGTTACAAAATTTTGAGAATTATAAATCTTTTACAGTCGCATATGTAAGGATGGTGTAGCGTTTTTTTTTAGCGTCGTGCACTAGCTTTACTGTACCTTGGTATGATCTACCTCTGTCTTCCCTAACAAAATATAATTTTATTTTTTTATGCTAATGCGAAAATTACCTAATTCTAAGACATTGTTGTTTGTTTTTCGTCACATACTCAGGCGTAAAAATAAAAACACAATACATAAACACCCAAGAGACTACAGTAAACGCGCGGAATAAACGTTTCAGTTGCGAATTTTAAATTGCGTTTGAATTCATTGAATTCAAAAATGTATAATGATAACGTGACCATGTTGCCGTTGAAGATTTGCTCTTACGCGGCGTCCTGATGTTGCGTTGCCGAAAGCAGCACACCTCAACCATGCTTCAACTTCATGTGCCGCTTAAGGTTGGCCGTGCGCGACAGTACCGCACCGCAGATATTACACTTGGTGCGGCCACTGTGGATGTGACGGTGCATGGCCAACGATTTCCAGGTAGCAAAGCTCTTTTCGCACTGTTTGCACTTGTACTTTTTCACCACGTCCTTCATGGCCCGCGCGCTGCTTTCGAGAATTTCCGCCTTCGAGTCCTGCTGCTGCTGCTGCTGCTGCTGCTGCTGCGGCTGTTGCTGCTGCTCATTGGTATCTTCCGGAAACATGCCATTCACGTCCATATCGACAATCTCCATCTCGAAGCTGTTCTGTCCCATATGCTCGTCAGTGTCCTGTCGGTCGGATATGTTTTCGTCGACCAGCTCAAACCCTTCCTGTTGCGTGTAGGTGCCGCTATCACCGCTGGTCGGATTGATCGGTTCCCCTACGTTGATGTACTCTGTCATTTGCAGTTTCACGTCGTTGTTCTCCGCGTTGACCGAATCCCCGTAAACCGCTACCTGCTCGTGTTCCTGCTGCGTCTGCCCGTACAGTCCCATACCGTTGTCCGACTGAACGGAAGTGTTGGCCGAGTTCAGGGTGGTGTAGTTTGTGGTCGATTTGTCACTGGTGCTGCTACCTTCCTCCGATGGCTGCTTGGTTGGCGTTTTGGTTATCTTTACGATGCGCTTCGGTTTTGGCTTAGGACGGGCTGCTGAGACGACACTTTCCACCAGTTCCTGCAACGCATTAGCCGACTGGTTCGCTTGATTCGCAGTGGTCTGACTCTGCACGGTTCGCTGGACTATGGTTCCCGCTACAGGTTGCACAGGTTTTATCATGATCTTTTGCGAATGCACAACTTGCTGCTGCTGTTGCTGCTGTTGTTGTTGCTGTTGCTGTTGCTGTTGTTGTTGCTGTTGTTGTTGCTGTTGCTGCTGTTGCTGTTGCTGTTGCGTTTGCTGCACTTGCACATGCTGTACCTGTTGAACTTGCTGCACCTGCTGTAGCTGCTGCCCTTGTAGCGTTTGCTGCCCGAGCGGTACGGAAAGGGCACTGGCCAGATCAGCGGGTTTCAGGGTAATTTTGTTGATGAACTTGAAATCTTGTGGTCCTGACTGAATAGTGGTACCGGGCTGCTGTGATTCCACCTTTATCTGCGGCACGATAGACGAGTTGGAGGGAAGAGTAAAGTACACCGGTTCTGTCGTGATCGTAGCAGTTGGGGCCAATGTTTGCGCCTGCGTTTGCAGTATCTGCTGCGCTAGCGAGGACGTCGGTTGATCCGGAATGGCGGTATGCTGCTGGTCGTTGTTAGTATCGGCTAGGCCACGTATGGACAGCAACTCTGCCGTGTGCAGAAACGAAGGTAAAGCTTCCTGCGATACGCTTACCTCGCCCTGGTACATGAACTCCACCAGCGAAAGCAGGTCGGCATACTTTACATTCTTAAATATGATAACGGGATGTTGACAAGGGTTTTCCTTGAAGATGTCCTTAAAGTAGGAACTGCAGGCAGAAAGCAGCACCTTGTGGGCGCGTATTTTGCGCCCCTCACAAAACAGTGTCACATCTACAAGATCTTCCTCGTAGCGCAGCGCATCGAACGCACCCGTAATGTATGTGGTATAATCGTTCCATCTTAGCGAATATTGCTGTTGGCTCGACATCTTCATTTGTCTCCACTAAGAGCACATACAGCTAAGGACGCACTTCGCGGCAAGTGCGCGATTTACTTCGGTAATAATTATGTTCCCAGGACGAATGTAATGCCTCAGCGCACGGCAGACGCGGATCTGTTTGCTGCGAGCTATTAAAATGAAAATACCACAGGTACCGTCCGTCGAAGGCGCGAATTTGTTCACTTTCAATCAGCAAACCATCAAAAACAAACAGCGTTTCGAAGGACTGAAGAATCAAGCTGAAAGGTGCAGGGCTGACAAGTAATGGAAAAAAATTGACAACTTCTTCGGTATGGACTATTGTACAACCCTACGCTATGCTTATTATTTATTTCGGCTGAACCAGGACGTTGAACACGTTTATATTGACAAACCGGAATTATTGAATCTGTAAAGAAACAAAAATCAGTATTATTATGTTAAAATGGGTATGCATCTACAACAACAATAATATTAAAAATCATGTGATTTAAAAAATCTTTCCTGGCAACACTGCCTGTCTAGGGTCGACTTAATTTTACACTAGTGGTGGGAAAACCAAATCCCTGAGGGATTGGAATATTTCGATTCAAATCCGTTCTGAGTTTCCGATCTCCGAATCCGAATCCCGCACGGTCATATCACACGTGTACTTCGTATTAAGCTGATTTTGGCGAAGTCAAAATCGAATTGAATCTAGTCCTAAACGAACCAAATCTGATTCATGTCCCATTCCGATCTTATCCCATTCCGAATAAACGAAATACAATTGATTAGAATCCGTCATCGGTCGACCCTTCCGAATCTACCGAATCGCAATTCTGCCAACACTGTTTTACACGTTCTGTCAATACAACAAAGCGCTTTATTATTTTGGAAGCCGCTGAGAAGACAAACGTGACTGAATTAATTTAAAAGTTTTGTAAAGAAATACTTATAGAATTCCTAAACATGGATGATGATGCGGAAACCTACAAACTTTGGCGCATTCGCAAGACCGTGATGCAGCTTAGTCACGACCGGGGCTACCTCGTAACGCAAGATGAACTGGATCAAACGTTGGAACAGTTTAAGGAACAATTTGGTGATAAACCTAGGTAGGTTCTCCACAATAAAAGAATGTTGGATCTGGGTTTGAGTTTTAAACGCACTTTTACTTGCAGCGAAAAGCGACCAGCACGCTCTGACCTTATCGTCCTGGTGGCACACAACGATGATCCTACGGATCAGATGTTCGTGTTCTTTCCGGATGAACCGAAGATTGGAATCAAAACAATCAAAACATACTGTACCCGCATGCAAGAGGAAAACATTCACCGGGCCATCGTAGTGGTACAGGCCGGCATGACACCGTCGGCAAAGCAATCTTTAGTGGACATGGCTCCGAAGTATATTTTGGAACAATTCCTCGAGTCTGAGCTGCTCATCAACATTACCGAGCACGAACTTGTGCCGGAGCATGTGGTTATGACACCGGAAGAGAAACAGGAACTACTTGCAAGATACAAACTGAAGGAGAACATGTTGATGAGGATACAGGCTGGCGATCCGGTGGCACGCTACTTCGGATTGAAACGTGGACAGGTGGTAAAAATCATTCGACCCTCGGAAACTGCTGGACGATACATCTCCTACCGGCTTGTGTGTTGATAAATCAAGTGTATCATTCTAATAAAACGGGCAACATTATGCCAAACCACGAAAACAACGGACACCGTGTGTTATTAGCGTTCTTTACAGCAATGTTTATTTAATACGTTCGCCTTTAGATGTAACGAGGAAACGAACATTGCTCGGCACCGCAGCCGATGGGGTTGTTCTGGCTTATTCCGACGGGACTTCAATGGCTCCGCTCGAGATATCTTCGATGACCTCGTGGGGTGCTCGTCCATCAATGGTGCATCCGACGCTGTGCGCCGTACCAAGCACCTCCTTGCAGGTTCCAGCCAGCTCGCGGGCCATGGATCGGGGTCGCATAACACGCGCAATGCTGATCACTTCGTCGAAGGTGATGTTACCATTGTGCTTAACTGTAGCAAAAACGATGGATAAACAGACACACACAGTACACAGTGAGTTAATAACATTCATCACTCTCGGATACACCCTGCTGCTGCGGTTGCTTGCTGCAACTAATCACTTACTGTTCTTCACCTTCTTGCGGTCTCGTGGCGGTTCCTTGAGGGCTTTCACGATCAGGGATGCTGCTGACGGTACAACCGAGATAGTGGCCTGTCGGTTCTGGATCGTCAGGCAGACAGTGATCTTCAGGCCCTTCCAGTCGCCGGTAGCCTTGGCAATATCATCACCAACCTTCTTCGGAGACTGTAAATGATGGAGAGAGTAATGAAATCAATGCTGGTTCCTTTTGTTTACATGCCCATTGCACAAATGAGCATTCGTATGCGCACTTACCAGACCGAGGGGACCGATCTTCGGGGCGAGGGAAGAGGTAGCACCGACTTCACCACCGACGCATCGCAGGTACACTGCAAACAAACAGAAACGGAATAACATTAATGTAAAACTAACTGCATAGCACATGTTCACATGTTTCAACGTCGATCTTTTTCATAAATTCCCATAAATGCATGATAAACGGACATGCCCGGGACGGAATCTACAAATACGTGGAACTGCACTGAAGGGCCAACAGTGGTGCAAAACACGACTTTGAACGGCCCGTGTGGATTGTTTTACGCCACAAATTTTCACTCCAGGAAACCTACCCTGCTTAACCTCGTTCGGGTCGAACTTTGGCGGCATTTTGGAAAGTTCTAAGACGCGTCGGAATCAAAATTATTGAACACTATCAAAAGTGTGTTCACACTCGGGCGTAAAGATGCCGGAAAGAGAGAGCAGAAGACAGAAGCATTGACAGTTGCCGGAAATGATGGAGGGTAGTGTTGGACGTTGCTATGTGCACCCAATGGGTTCGGGAGTTAACGCTGATTCCCAGTGGCGTTCTTATCGAATCCAGGGCAAAAGCTACAGATACACGTTACATTGTTTCCTCTTCACTTATTATAATTACATTAAAAGATAAAAATTTAACAACATATCTCATTGAACGATTTTTAAGATTTACTCCATCTAATTTAATTTTAATGGCCTTGAGTACGGCTCCAATGCCAGTTCCTCGTAAAATAGTTCCGCAAAATCGGATCCAATCGCACCCCTAGCCAAATTGACAGTTCGGACGATACTTCCGGCAGAATTGTAGGTGGCTCATTCGGTTGAACGGTTAAATCTGTTTGTTTTATTACATTTGTGATAAAAAGTAAGAAAAACTATTAGTATTATATACTAAAACTGATGAACTACAGTCCGAAAAGAAAAAAGTATCGTTTTTGGTACAATTACTACGGATTCAACATCGAACTACAAGTTCCATGAAATGAAACTCTCTGGTATGTTTGTTTTTTATTTTGTTGTTTGTGTCTTTTGCTGCCTAAAGCTGTTCACGTAACATTATTTTACTAGTATTCCACGTTCCAAATCTTTTTGCTCTTTCTGTTTCATGTAGGCTAGAAATATTGTCCAAAGTAAGCTGCACATGCTGACGAATGGAACACGGTTCTTTTCGGGTACTACAGAAAAGTTGAAGGTTTGTATCAAGGGCCAAATACAAAGCGCCACCTGTTACAAGAAATAACAATACGATATTTGTTATAATTTCGTACAAATGACTTTGCATCTCATGAACAAATGCCATATATAGTAGTATATGTGGAAGGTCTTATTTGGAATTTCTGTTTACGAAATCAAAACTTCAGCTTACCTTGTAAGTCGGAAGGAATTTTACTTGGACTTCGTTCAATGACTCTTTAACGGTTTTTGATTCTAATAAACTCATGCTAAAGTAAAATGCCGTCATTGCCATCGGTGTATAGCTAATTTGCTCCGTCAAGGCCTGCGAGTTTAAATGTAGAAACAAATTGAGCTACGCGTATCAGTTGGAGTTCCTATGGATTGAATCGAAAATTACCTTCGCAATGGCTGATCGCAAATCTTGTCTTGGCCACATGATGGAGGCAACGCGAATCCAACAATATAGCGAAGGTGCAACTATGAATCCACCGTAAACGAGGAATCTGCAACATTTTTTCCAGTCGATTTCGTCTGTACAGTTTAAACATAACGGAAACATGTGAATAAATGATTTAAAAAACCGGAGTCACTTTGAACTCACTCATCTTTTTGCCGGCAAGTTTCTGCTGTATGAAACATCCCGTCGGCCATAGAAGACTATACGTAATCATGCCCCTTACAACGGGATATCGTTTTATCCATTGCAGTGAACGAGATATCATTTGAACTTTAATTTGAACCGCACTGGAAGACTATCTACTTCCGCTTACTGTACGCAACACAGAGACTTCGTTCTCGCTTTCTTTCTGTGATTCAAACTATCAGATAAAACGTCCTGGTATTCTTCCCGCGCGTGTCCAAATGCAACAAACGACAGACGAAACCGTACTACACGAGCAGCAAAATCGCTATGTTCTTGAACGTAGACATTGAAAATTACGTTTTTGGCACGACATCGATCATGCGAGCGAAGAACCACTAACAGGATCTCCCACCACACACAGGTGCAAAAGTAAAAACACTGGTGAAGTCGTTTCGTTGTAGCGGTAAGGTTTTTCACAAAACATCCCAAGAAAGCGTTGCCTACCCGACTGCTACGATTGATAATTTCATTGATGCGGCAAATGAACGCATTTCACATTGATTAGCTTTGCACAGGTCGTCGTCTGCACGAACGGATGTTGGTTTTGTATGAATGAATTCGTCCTCGACCCCTGCTAGGCGAAATCGATGACGTCGACGACGGAAACACATGCGAGTTAAAAATAAGCGTTAACATAAGCTCGTGTGACTCGTGTGAAAACGGTGTACCGTGTTTTCCACGCGCGCATCTTTTTCACAGCTGATCGCAAACACGCCGTACAGTGCCGGAACAATTTCAGCGCCTCACTGTATTTAACATGAAGCCGAAGCAAATCTCAATTTTAATATTTTCATTACATTACATTCAAAAAAATGTAATTTCGACTCTTGAACCAGAATATTTTCATTTGAATATGTAGAATCGCATTAAATATAAAATTTAGTTTGAACATACAACATGCACACTAGTAAATGTTAGTATTATACATCAGGGACAAAAATAGAAAAGCAGGATTAATTGTATACTAAAGATTGTTTTTAAATCGAATGTCGAATGGTCAGTCTGAGTTACAAAATGTTATAATGTACCTCAGTTTCAGTTTTCAAAAGACTAACAGATCTGAAGGGAAACGGTTTGTTGTAGGATCAGAAACGAATCAGCAAAAAGCGTATTTTTTTTTAATTGAAAAGCAATATATGTACAAAATTGGGGCATGAGCGCCGGGGCTCGCCACCTCGACGACGTGGGTTCGAATCCCAACCAAGACCGGACCCTCCCCTGTATGAGAGGACTGACTATCCACTTACACACAGAGTAAAAGTCTCGTAAGCCCTTATTGGGGCAGGCCTGACCAACAAGGTCGTTACGCCAAGGAGAAGAAGAAGAAGAACCTTCTAATGACGCAGTGTTCTTTTCATTTGACTTTCAATTCATTCAAATCAACGAACCCTGTTTGAAAAAAATAATAAGAATATGTGACACGATAGCATTTTCCAGGTGATTTTTTTTATTATTCTCAACAAGTTTAAAGCAGTAGTAGGATGTCATAATTGTAATAGTCTAAATTTTCTGTTTTAACTTAGAAAACTTGGAGTCAAGAAGAAACTTCCTAGTTCTTTACACACATGAATATATACAAATACAACAATTTATACACGTATATATTCATGTGCGTATAAATATTCTTTGATAGATAAATACTCTAGCTTGATTTTGCTGGTACTTAAATAAACTTCTGTTTGATTTGATCACTCTACTGAACTTAACTTAGCATTAACTTCCTGCTTCGGGCACATGACGCCCGATGGAGTACAGTTAAACGACTGTGTTTTTCTGATTTATTCATTTCGTAGAAAATAAATCCTAAACCTATTAAAAATGATAGTTTCCATCGATTGAGTGCTTGGGGTAGGCGGTCTTGAAAGGACATAAAGTCATTTTCCTGTTGATTTATTTTTTACTTTTTATTGTTTGTGATAATAACCTTTTCCAAATAGCGTGTGTATGTGTATTTCACAGCAGCAGATTCTTACCATTGGTCAACTGGAAGTATGCATGCTTACACATGCCACCATTACAAGATATTTCCTAATAATAAAAGTATTTTCCCTTAAGCAGCCTGCATTACTTCTTCGTTCATTAAATTCCAGCTTCTCATTCTAAAACATATTCTTGATGGACGTCAAACGTAGTTTTCAAAGCACCGAAGGGAACAAAAGAAATAAAACAATTAAAACTTCTTGCTGTTAGCAATAATGTTTGCTATGAAAATTGATTCGCTTTTCGTTATCATTTGGTTTGAATCTTGGTGTGCATAAACATTATTTTACGATGTACAAGCAAGTTTGTAGTGTTTCTTTTTTGTTTCTTTATCACAATTGTTAAATGTTTTATTATTACGCATTTGCATAGATTTAAACCCTCTTACATCAGAGAATGGTTATAAAATTTGAAATGGCATGTAACTAGATGCTTCACTTAGTTTGGTTTTAATTTTGTTAGTGATTTCTTTTAAATATTATTGGTATTATTATTTCACTTTCTAGCAGTAACTTATGTTTCCTCTCACTTTTACTCCCATTACATGAAAATGAGCTTTCCTCGCTCCGCTATCGTGTTTATTTTTTTGTTCCACTGTACGCGAAGACAGGCCAGTAGCTGCTAACGAAAATATATCCTAATGATGATTCACGCAATATTTGCCTTGCCCTATCTCCTAACTGAGTGTAGCGTGAGTAAATAAAACCTATGCTATCTAGAGACAAGCTAACTATCCTTCAGCCGCACATACTCAAAACATTAGTAAATTAGTTTAAAATGTTCTGATTTTCCGTAAAGCCTTTCGCTGAAAGAGCTTTCTAAAGATATTTTTTCTGCTTTTAGCGCTGTTCAGTTACAATACATTTGGTTTCAGTATTTCTTTATTTCGCTCTATCAATTTTCATTTTTGGTTTCTCAAACGTGTTCGAACACTTCGAATTGCTACGATTGGTGTCGTTAGTTTTGTTTTGCTTATTTGCCTCTACTGCTAATATGTTTGCTAATTTTTATGTTTTCTAGCGTTTGCTTCCGTGCTCGCTAGCGTCCCGAATTAGGATTGTGATTTTTTTTTTGCAGCAGTATATATATCTTATATGTTTTGCATCCACCGTATCGCAAACTGGCCTTCCGGTTGCCTTACCCCTAATGCCTCCTTTAACTTAAAAGGACACGGATGTCTTGTGGTTCTTATTATATTTGAGTTTTGACGATTGAACTTTGAAAACGATAACAAATTGCAAGTCGCAATCGTGGTTTAGCTTGATTTGAGTATTATTTGCTTTCTTCTTGAAATTACCAAATACTAGTGAATCATTCATAAGAGAGATGAATTTTCATCGTTTATTGTTTACTTGTTTGTTTTCATACGCCGCTAGTCCGCCATACGTCTGTGTAAATGTGTGCTGCTTAAGGTATCTACTAGAGTATTTCTTTTTTCTTTTTTTTTGTTTGTTTTTGGTTTCATTTGTAAGTACGAGCATTTTTTGTTTTTTGTTCTGCTATGCAACATTGCTTCGATTTTGTAGGTTCGGTACTAAGAACGTTCGCTTCTACCGCGTCTTCGTTCACAATGCAATATGTTCCTTTGGTTTGATTTGATTTATATTTATTCTAAAAGATGCACTTTTGGCAGAGCAGAAGATAGTAAATTATTGTTTGTTTGCTTAAATGTTGTTTCCATGTGTATATGTTACCCAGCTGAATGCGGCTTTGTCGTGTCGCAGCAGACGAGCGTTTGCTGGTTTACGAAATATCGAAGACGAGGGAAAACTTGAAACTTAACCGTACTACATTGCTGTAAGATTGATATTGCTAAATTATCTACATGCCCGCCGAAGGCGCCCTTCGATTCGTACAATACATTTGTTTGTCACGCTCAACGTACGAGATTGTAGTATTTTTTCGCTTTTCTCTTTCTAGTAGTTTAAACGTTTTTAGAGACGGCAAATGCTACGTTGGTAGCTGTGAGCGTTTTGCTTCTTTAATGTTGTTTTTGAGTTTTTCGTTTGTTGTTGTTGTTGTTGTTTTTTTGTGGTTGTACTTGAGTACTTTGCTTCCGTTACGTTAAGGTGTGATGCCGCCGTGCCGACGTTTCCATTAAATGTCTACATGAATTATTCAAATATAATAAAAATTTCAGGTGCACTTTCTATGAACAGTGAAGAGATTGCATCCGCGGGGCGCTACCGTGGACCCGCCGATTTGAACGAGCAAAATGCTCGCTGAGGATGGAATAGTTTTTCAATTTTATGTTTCAAGTTAACGAATGCTTTTTCTTTTTTTGCTTATTCATTTGCCTGCACTTTCGTGCACATCCATTCAAGAGCGTTCGTTTTCTTCGTTGCAGGTTGCAGGAAAGATTCTGAAAATAGGCTTGCTCGAAAATAGTTGAAATGCAGCCATTTTTCACCGCCCTGCTCCAGTTGCAACCTGGCTTCGACTCCAACTGTGGTCCACATCCGTGCCTTACGAACGGGGCGTTAGCACGTTTGCGCCCCTTTTTGGCGTACACCGTTTTACCTTTCTACCATTACAAAGTGTTCCACGTCAATCGGCGCTTCAAGGTGGCCAAAATATGTTTTACTTTTATTCCACTCTCACTTTAACCCTTTGTGCTCTACGTGTCCAATTCCTTCCGACAAAAATAAGTGTCTTAACAATAATGGCAATGATTGCAACGGGTAACGTTCGCGAAGAAGAGAACGTTCAAGAGAACTAAGTAAGACGATCAAAATTAGTAAATCAACGCAACGATTAGTATCACCAGCATGTTTCATTTCCTAGCGCCTTACCCCTTAAATGTCCATCGTTACCTAACTAATCGGTAATATATCTATATATATATATATGTATGTATATATATGTAGGTTAGCTTGATGCTGGTAAAAATCACTTGAGGCTGCTCGGCTAATCCGATTGGCAAAACGGTTTCGATTTCGTTTAATGTTTGATTCTGTGTTTCTATTAGCTGTTATCACCGCCAGTTGCTGGTAAGTGTGCTTACCCGTTATAAACGTTTAAATCTTTTTTTTTCGTTTTTCGATTTTTTGCTTCAAGTTTCCGCAAGCATAGTGTAGAGTTATAGAGATTAGCGATCCATGAGCTTAACTTGAGTTGTGTTACTTCTCCTGCCCGTAGGTACACAACAATATCATCGCGTGCCATTGTTTGCTTGTTTGTAGGGGTCGAGTGAGTTATGTTTTATCCACACCCACACGCACACACATTCACCCCACTGGCATGTGGGTCGCTGCACGCCATCGATAAGTTTGTGTTCCTTAAAGTCTCCTCTCAATTCAACCCCGATCCGCTTATGATCTCCTTGCGAACAATCGAGTTGTGAAACTCAACCACTAACGGTTCTAAAGAAGTAAATAAACTATGCAAATATAGTTTCCAATAAATTGCTATGATAAAAACGTCTTCGCTGACGAACGGGAAGCCGGGGGGGCCCGAACCCAGACCGTTTCCATCCCCGTTGCCATCTCCACCTAGCTATTGATGATATGCTGCGCACTTTAAATTGCTTTGAATAGTTTTACTAGTTGAAAAATAGAAAGTTTATACGCCATTCTCTTCACCGCCCCGATCGCGATCTGAGTGATTGTGGTTAGTGTATTGGCTAGACTTTAAACCTAGGTATTTTATTTTTAATACGCATCTTTATTGGTTTGGTTTTTTGTGGTGCTCTTGAAATCCCGAAAGAGAAAGAGAGCTGCCGAAGAGCGCCTGTGTTTTATTTGTTTCTTGCTTGTTTCACCATAGTTATGCTTTAATTGTGTAGTTTTAATATACATACATTTTTTTTGTTATCAATCACGAGCCTTTCGTAGCAGAACCAGAAGCGAAGTAGAGTAGCGGTACGTCGAGTGTTTTTTTTTTTGTTCTGTGAGATAGTTACCGCTTTGCACCGAGTATAATTGTTGCTTAAGAGTTACGTAGAAACTTGTTTTTTTTTTGTTTGGAAAGGTGTCTCTGTTCATAAAAATTATGACTGTATATTGCGTGTTCGCTACTTGATTTGCGCTACCGGTTGCGTTTGTATAAACGGTCTCTCTTGGCCAATACAAGAAACTCTTCCCTTCCCGATGGGAGGACGGCAAAACTAACATAAGATTGATACTTGTTGCTACTGTAAGACCGCTATAAATGCCAATCGTTTCACTGTGAAGCATTTGACGCTGACGGTTTGGTGATAACGTTGGTCAGAGCTTTTGAAGCAGAAAAGTGGCAGAACAGATGCAAAACGGAATTATTTCTAACGGAAACGGTTCGTTCTGTTCCGCAACAGGGTTTTGCTACGTTTCCCATTGCTTTCAAGGATTGAGCCAGTCACATCGGGGGTGGAGATTACCTTGTGACAGTTGGATTCACGCATCGACCACTTCCACGGCACTCTGATTCGCCGCCAACGGCACGCTGTCCCCGCTGTCGTTCATCAGCGGCTTCCGGTTCAGCAGCATGCGGAAGCCATGGTGGGGCTTCTGCTCTTGAACTTCCTGATTCTGCTGCTGTTTCTGCTGCTGCGACTGCGGCTGCTGCTGCGGCTGCTGACCAGCGGAGCTCGGTTTAGCAGAGCTCGCCACGGTCAGCGGTTTGGCCGGTGCCACACCGTTGGTCGTTCCTTTGCCGCGCAGAAAGTTAAACAGCGACTTGCAGTTGCTGTCGAACGCCCGGAAACTGCAGGAAATCCTATATCTAAACTTCTTCTCGCCCAACAGCGTGGTGTCAATTGACTTCAGACAGTTCACTAATTGCTGTGCCTGGATCTCGCCACCGGTGCCGGGTTGGGGAGGGTTCGCCAGCCCGCTGGTGGTGCTGACTGTGCTGCTCGTCGACTGGAGCGTACCGGTTGCCGTGGCGGAATTGTTAAATTTGCTATCTAAAGCTGCCTGCTCGAACAGCAGACTTTCCAAGCTGACGCTCAGCGACTTGAGATGCAGCAGGTTCGGTTGCAACATGCCTCGACGCGATTGCTTCTGCTGCTTGCACGGCTTAGAGTGTGCATTCTTCAGCTTCACCAGCTGCTTGTGCTGCTGCTGCTGCTGCTGTTGCTGCTGCTGTTGGGGCTGAGCCTGACCAGCTGGATACGACGGTTGCTGTTTCTGCTGTCTCTGCTGCTGATGCTGCTGCTGCTGTTGCTTGTGCTGCTTCTGATGCTGCGACGGCGTTTGCAAGCAGCCGTGCAGCGCTAGTGCTGAGCCACGTTCCGTAACACTAGTGGCGACGTTTACAAATTGGTTACTGGTTACTAAATTCTCGTTTTGTCACTGAATTTCGCAGAAGCTAATCTTTTGCGATTCTTTCTGCTCCTCACCCATGCTGATGTCTTCCTCCTTGGGTGATTCTGCCCCACAAGGCACTCCGCTTTCGCTAAGAGGCCCCGGAGGGCAGGCTGATTGTCACCGTAGGGCAAGTGTGGATATCGGCGGTGGACGCACTGGTTTGTTTTCGAGGATACGCTCTATTTCCAGCATCACACCGGTCGATAACCGTGGCAGTAGCTGGAAGAACATGAACCAAAAAACGGACGTGAATATCTAAACTTACTTACACATGAAAAAGATAAATTTTACAGATTTATCGAAAGCCATTTTTCAACCACAAATATTTTCACTCTTAACGAGTGAATAAAGTACAAACAAATTCTTAAATTATATCTTATTCGCACAAAACCCAAGACTCGCAAACAGTAATATTTTAAGAGGATGAAAACAATTGACTGGAAAGAATATTTGATGACCCAAGAGTCCCAGAAGCGAAGTTTTTAAACGAGCTCTTAAATAAGATATTCAAGTACTACTTTCTAAAACGCTTTAAGCGTACTAAGATTACTTTAGAAGTTATAGGTAAAAAAGCATGTATAATAAGTTTTGTTTGCTTAAGTTTTACCCAGACCAGAAAAAAACAGGTAAACTGGGTGATTATATCATGAAACCCGAATTTATTTGCCTTTGGAGCCAAACTTCTCCAAAACAACATTTCTCAAAAACAAATATTTTCCGAACTAATAAGTCTAGCAGACTAAAGACAATTTATGTCCCAAATACTAGAATTGTTTGCATTTCTGCAAGTTTTAAATTTTAATAATTACAAAGTAGCCATGGCTTGTTTAACAGAAAAGCAAGCTTAGAGTGTCTAACGTTTTGAAACTTATATTGTGCAATCTATAGTGTGCTAACCATCGGATCCTTCAATTATATGGAAACATGGCTTGGAGATCGCAAGGAGTGAATAACGCTGACCTCATTAGACAACTTCAAGGTACATTGGTTTTCTTCTACACAGGAGATTTTCGATTTCTGAATTTTAATTTACAGGGCACTCTTTACGTTAATAGAAAATAGGTTTATCAGATCCAAGTTGGTGGCTCAAGCAATGAAGAAAACTGATCGCAAATATTACGTTCCGGAGCGCTCGAAGGCGTATCTGGATTCGCCACAACTCATTGGCTATGGCGCTACTATTAGTGCACCGCACATGGTATGTGAAAGTGTAGAAAATCTGCGTTCTTTTCAATCGTTTCACTATATGTTTCCCAATATCGCCCAAAGCATGCCTATGCAATGGAACTTCTCCGACTGAATTTGACCCCGAATAGTAAAGTATTGGATGTGGGCTCCGGGTCCGGTTACCTCACCGCTTGCATGGCACGATACATTCATCAAAAGCCAGCCGCTACTGGATTCGTGGTCGGTATCGAACACCATCCACGTTTGGTGGAGCTGGGACGCAAGAATATTGGAAAAGATGATCAATCGTTGATCGAAACCGGGAAGGTGATTCTCGTCGGTAGGTCGGGCGATAATAGTCGATTTTGCTTGTTTACTAAATTTGTGTGTTCTCCTGCGCAGAAGGCGACGGTCGTCAGGGATACCAACAGCACGCACCGTACGACTGCATCCACGTTGGAGCGGCTGCACCCGAAACACCACAAGAGGTCAGTAAGGCTGCAGTTTAACATCAATTGGTATCTTCAGTACGGGCAAGTCCTTTTCTTCTGGGTAATTTTCAGCTTATCAATCAGCTGAAACCAGGCGGAAGACTTATTGTCCCGGTTTGTGTCGATGACGGAAAGCAACAGTTGATGCAGTACGATAAGGGATCGGATGGAACTATATTCCAAACTAAACTGATGGATGTCAACTACATCCCCTTGACGGATCTTCAACATTGAAACGAACGACATGAGTTGTCCTCCATTATAAGCTTCCGTAACAATATACTCGTTTTTCATCATAATATCGTTAATCTCGTCGTAGAGTTCTTTTTCAAAATTTCCGAGTTTTAATATTAGTCAATGTCTACTATTTTCCTACATGGGACACATACCTGCAGCGCCTGCAAGCTTTGATGCAGCTGTTCTGGAGACGTTGCACCGAGCAGCAGACACTGGACTGGTTCATGCTTGAGGGACCATGCAATAGACAGCTGGATCGTGTTGCAGCCTAACTTTTCCGCCAGATTGCTAATGTCCCGTGCTTTGTCATACAACCGACGCACTTCATCCTGCGGAGTAATAATGTTCCAGTAGTAGAGTGAAGGGAATTAATATATACGGCACAGCTGCAACGCAATCGCGCATCTACTGGACTCACCTCTCGGGTTACTTCATCCTCGATCCAGGAGTAGGACTGACTTTTACTCTTCAGCGAACCCTTCGGAATCCAGAGCTTGTCGCCGCCTTGCGCATCGCCCAGGCACATCGACAATGGTCCCCAAGCCATGAAGCCGACGCCGATTTTGTTGTACATCTCCGGCAGATACAGCTCGGCCTTCTCGCGGCAGAACATATGGTACTCCGACTGCTCCACGATCGGTGTGACGCAGTTGAACTGGCGACAGTTGGTGTAGGCCTCCATAATCTGGCTCAGGGCCAATAAAACGAGCGTCCATGGTTAGTTGAAATAGTGGAGCATTGAGTAAAACAGACAACTCACCTCAACTGGCGACCACCTGGCTGTTCCCCAATACATCGACCATCCTTGCGATATGACGTAGTTCATTGCTCGGACAATTTCTGCAAGTAAGATGAGAAGCGTTCTTGTAGTGTGATAAATACTTTCGTTGGGGAGGGATATTTTCCAAACTGAAACAATTGTGGAAGACATCAGATTGGAATGTCATATTATAGTTGACTTTAATTTCGTATTTATCCCACAATAAATACCTTGTCGTCAAAATTACCACAATTAAAAATAATTTTAATAAACCAATGCTTTTGAACCTCTCAAACATTTATGGTTAAGGCTTATAAACCCGGCAACAACACATGCTTTGTAATCGCAGATCAATTGTTGCATAAGAAAAATGTGTAACATATTGATGTTGAACAGCTTACCTTCCATCGGACACATCGAGTCCGCCTTGTGTACCAGTATGACGTCGATGTACGGCAGCTGCAACCGCTGAAGGCTCGCTTGGACACTTTCGATGATGTGTTTTCTCGATAATCCGCGCTCCTCGGACCTGGCGGCAAGAGTGTAACGGGTGGCGAAAAACATTAAAAATAGATCTCCATGCACGCAACCATCTGCAGCGCGGTATTCGCGGCCCCACGGTTGCACGGTTCGCTTACTTGGTGCTCCAATATATTTTTGTTGTTATGACGAAGCTGGTTCGCTTCCATCCGGCCTTCTGAATGATCTTCCCCAGCTCGATTTCCGCCCGCGTGCCTGCAACGAATGGATGGGGAATGGAGGTAGAAAGGCGGTTAGCTCGTGTCTGGTTTTTGTCTCTGCCCCAGGGCCCAACTCACGGCACCTACCTGAATGCGCTTCGGAGAGATCAAACAGGTTGATGCCGCTGTCCACCGCTAACCGGAGGATCGCCTCAGCCTGCTCCTCCGAAACGCCCGGCGAGAAGATGGGCCATGTGCCAAGGCCAACGTTGGACACACGTAGCCCACTCTTGCCGAGGTTCTTGTAACGCAGCCCGGGCGTCGTGGTGGCATGGGTGCGTATCTGAATGCCTGGATTCGACCCGAGGCTCGTGGAGCGACCTGAAACCGGATGAGCAAGCAACATATTCATTCTCGGTGTATCGGTAAAACAATCGACAGATCCGAAGGAAGTAGAGTAATTTAGTTCCCACCTGATGGTAGAACAAAGGTCAAACTTTTCTTTAAATTCCGATACAATTTTGTTACATAATCATATTTACACCAACGTGGTTCCAAAAAAAAAACACTCACGCCGTCCAAGTGCTTACGAAACTTCCATCAACCCCAGGGAGGTGGTAGGAGAGTTTTTCGGGTCAGACTACTTACCGAAATCAAGTTGAGCGGTCGTACCACTGAATTCCTCCATGCAATCCAGAGAAGCTATGGGAGCACGGCACCTTGGGAATAAGAGCGGGCGGCAAAGAGGAATCCAATTAATTACTGCCACTGGTCATATAATTAAGTGAGGTACGGTGAGAGCACACCAAGATCGTAATAAAAGTGCGAATGGATGGAAAAAGCCCAGTGCCAACTGGCGGCAAACATCTACAGACTGCGCTGGCCAGCGGCTGACCTACAAATGTAGTCCAGATTGGACACGCCGATCGATTTTTGATTATGAAAACACTAAATCATGCTGTTCCCGTTTGCAAGTGGCGGATGTGTTTGTTCGCAAGCCTTCAGGAGATCGTGCGCGAGGTGCATCGAACACACAGAGGAAAATCAAAGCCAGCGTTGTGTAACGTTTTTTGTTTTTTTTTTAAACATCATGAACGACTTTGTCAAGTGGATTTCTATCAGTGAATTTAATATCGTTTACACATGCAAAAATTTATGATTTTTTCCCACTTCAACACATTCTTTTTGAAGAGCTCATAAAGTTTTTAAACTTGCTGCGCAAGTGCCGTTACACTTTCAAAAATAAAATATCCTGGCAGAAATAAACAATAAGAATGGCACTAGCTTTCCTGGCCCTTTCAAACTTTATCGTTTCAATGTTAGCTCCATCTTCAAGAAATACCTCAAACTCGGGTGGTCAGTATCGATTGAAACATCGACGCTTCTGGTTCACCAACGAACAACAATGTTGCCAACCAATGTGCGGTTCGTTCGAAGCATTGAAAAACGGAAAGAAACCCAACGGCTTCTTGCACCGGCTAATATTAACCATACCGATGCCATTCGCGTGCGGTGCCGTGCCGTGCCGGGCTAGGAAGGTCTAATTATAACACCGAAGGTAGCACAAATGATGAGCATTCAACCCCAAAAACTGTTTGTCAACGCGGAGAATTGTCGTCAACGAACACACAACAATCGTGCTTGATGAGAAAAAAAAGAATTCTAACCTAAATGGATCCCAAATAGAAGGAGAATATCATGGCTCTTTAATTTTGGGCTTATTTCAAACACTTCAATTTATTTTATTTATTTCGTTTGTTTCTGAAGAAATTACGAGTGACGTATTTTTCCCATCAGAGCCTATTGATGAATTTGCACTTGACCCACACTATCTATTTCCGTCTGAAATAAACGCGATATGTAAAACGTGGCATTGCTGGAAGAGTTGGTTCCCGCAGCACCACATCGGACATCCATTCCGTCGGAGTTTGTACCTGTAGATCGTAACCGGATTGGAATCTTCACTAATATTGTCATTGTTAACGTTATTGTCGTTATTAGTTTTTGAAGCAACATTACATAACACGATCGACATACCGGAAACGTCCTTTTTATGGGCTACTCAATTCCTGTTTCACCACTTCTTTTCGTTATTTTTTTTTTGTTAGCACTATCCGGAGGTGTTCACTAGGAAGAGGAAAATGTATAAATATCTATGACTACAGTGTCGTTGTTGTTGTTGTGATAAAAGTGTAGTTTTTCGAGCACCCGTCGCCTTTAAGGAAATATTCAAACTGTCCACTTATCCACTGTGCTCAATTAGAATAAAAAAAAAATAACAAAACACCTTTAATCACATGAACACATACACATGTGTGTGAAACCGAGCACTCTGACGCGGGCACTGATCTATCGGATCTGCTCGCATGCTGGATAGGAGTAGTTCCCAGGAGCAGGAGCATCACTGCAGGACCGCCGGGGTGGAGACCCGAAATGTCGCATACGAGTAAAACTGCACTACTTTCCGAACCGCGGCAAACGGTTCCGCTTGGAACCGAGAACCGATCCCAGACCGCATGCTTGCTGTATAGTTGTTGGACCGCGCTATAGGAGCAAGAGTGTGACACACTTAGTGCACTACACTACACTGCGTGCACGGACGTGAGACGATGCTGAGAGAGAGAGAGCGAATACAATTCGGACAAACAAGTCAAAAATTAAAAAAAATGGACGCTGCTGTGCGGAGAGAATTGTGCGAGTTGTGAATGCGATGAAAGGTTGAAGAGAAAAGTATAACAACAAACACAAGAGGAAAAGGAAAAAGGAGTTGGCAGAGGAAATAGATCAAAGAGAGTCAAACAGTATCGTGAGAGATAATAACACTGACATAATGGAGGAATACAAGGAATGGAAACGAGATAAAGGAGTTGAAAAACGGAAGACGAAGGAAGCGAAAGGGATGCAGATAAGTGGGAGCGAGTAGTAAAAGGCACGTTTTAGTGTATCTTGACAGGACAGCACACTGGTGGATAAAGTGAGACAAAGAGTGGGCCAGGTGTGAAACGTGGTATGCTTTTGTGATAAGTACATTATTCCGTTGTCATTCAGAAATATTTTCTTTTTCATCGTTTTCCCTTCCCTCGATTCTGCGGCAATATTGGACACAAGATTTTTGTTCTTTTGCATTTCTTACGGCAGCTACACTAGAAAAGAGCTGCAAACACTTTAGACAATATTTCCGATCTACTTAGCCATGACACGAGGGTTTTTTTGTGTTGTATTGTGTTATTATCCAATGTGCCACACTTTTTTCAAACGGTTGAACATTTTCTTGTGCACTTTATTTTATTGGCCTAATGATAGTACGAACCACGAGCGTTCACTGCGCAAACGACACTCTGGAAAAAAAGTTTGTTTTTTCTCTTGTTAATTTCGCACTGCGCCAGTGACAAAGGAAGTCTGAACTTTTTTAAACTAGTCCCGGGAAGTGCGAAAACCACCGCATCGTATCACGCAGCCCACACCGTACCGATTCCCACGCGTAGGTGTCTCACTCTGGCGATGATTAATGAATAATAACTCGATGTAATTATGCTTATGTAACAACAAAGGATAATAGCTGGCGGAGGTGTTCGATATTCCTTTCGATCGCTAGCATTCCCGTTTTACATCACACCGTACGCCAATGTATTGGCCACATTTTCCTTTTCTGCCTCTCGGTACATGCCACTACATTATCACATAGACATTTCGAGATACACACGCTTGCACTACACCAGAACAAGGACGTATCCAGGACGATGTTATTTTCTTATTCTTCCGCACACACTTGACTCGATCGGGAACCGTGCTTCTTGTACCGGGGCCAGAAACACCGTGTTCGCACGTGTACAGCACTGTTCGCACGATTTAATTGACGACTAGACACCAAACCGGAACGGAACAAATGATAAATTAAAGCTTTACATAACACACTGTGAAGACGGAAGCGAACACGCGAAAGTTGCGGCAGTACGGACGGCTGCAAACGCATTGACTTTTTAGCGGCTCCATCATGTTTATTCCACCCTCGGTATTTTTCGCTCCCGCTCTCTAGCTCTCGCCATGGTCGGGTGTCCTGCGGGTAGCGTCCAGTGCCACTGGAGACCTTCTGGAGAGCGCCGGAAAAGTGCTGCCGTTTTGCCGAAAGCAAACAAAGAGCAAGAACCGATCCGAGGACATCGCTCGGGCGAGCGCCGAGAATGTAGCGAGTTTTCCACTGAAAATCACAACTAATGCACGGTTCCAAAACGTCAGTTTGCGTTGGAGCTTTTCTGGCGAGAGAAAATGTCCCGAAACTCCGGTAAAACAATAAAGAGAGATAGAGAGAAAGAGATAGGAAAGCGGGAAAGGAAAACGTGTCGTTGATGTGCAAGAAAGCAAGGAAGAATTGATTGAAATGAACACCTTAAGGCGCACAGCAGGGAAATTATTAAATTTAAAGCTGTTAAATTAAAACAAACAAAACACATACAAAAATTCCGCACTGAGAAGAACATTTAAATTGAACCATGAACATTCAGACGCCAATTTAGCCAAAAGAATTCTTTTAGCAATATTTCCTTAATCACAAAGATCTTGGGGCTTAGTTTTCAAATGAACCTCCCAAGATCCAATACTTGGTTTTGATAATCGTGGCTCATACTTTCCATTCGACACTTTTAAACCCGATTAATACGATATTGAAAATGTTCACCGGTGCAAAATGTATGTAAAACTTTGAACCTACAGCATTTTATGGCAGGCGTCCGACTGGGACTGGGAGTATATTGTCGATATTTCGCTTTCCGTTGAGTCTTGTCGTCCCTTGGGAAATTCTTGCAACCGTGTCGCTTCTTGAAAGCCTTTTTCCTGCTGCACTTTATGCAATGCAGCTGCCGCCAAGCAAGCGATACGTTGCTCTTCCTGAAAGAACACAAAAAAAGGTACAAAATTGAAGGTAGTTTTTTCGGCTCTGAGGATTAGATGGGTGAAATGCCCAGATTGGCGGTTCAATCCAATAATTTAGCTAGGATGATTGTTCTGAGTATAATGTTGTAGTTATGATACAGTTTAGTTTTCTCATTTCTACTATTCTTTGCCTTAAGCTACACCTTCCATTGTATTAGCTTTGTTTTTAGATTTTTACCTGAAGATGCTGGATAGAAATTCTACACACACTTCATTCGTTCAAAACTTTAAAATTAAACTATAGATATTTAACATATAATAATATTATTTGCACTTATAGCTTAAAATCCCTCGTTTTGATACTAATGTTCCGTTTCTTGGTGCACTGTCCACCTTCAACTATTTGTATCACCTGTTTGCGTACAACATCTTTATGCCCAACTCCTATGTCTCATCCCACTTCCCAATAGAGCGCGGGATGCGATTTGTTTGTCCTTCTGTTGTTAATTATGACATAAGTTAATATAAAATAAATGTGTACTGCAATGCACAATGAAAAGTAAAACCTTTCGATAAAATTTTTAGTAAAATAGTAGCAGTAGTTTGCTGGGTGTCAGTGTTCGTATATGTTAACCAATAATTCAAACAGTTTTCTATATTTTATATGTAAACTCCGACTGTATTGTTATTTAGTTTATACAAACAAATGGTAGTTTTTAGATCGAAGCGTTTGCTTCATGACCAAAAATGAATTGTTCCCCTAGACACAAAAGCTGCCTGATGGAGGCGCCTGGTGCCTCTCATGGAAACCTCTAAAATACCATTATTTTTCCTTAAACGAATTCAAATCGTATACTTTTTAGTAACTGTGCATTTCAAATTTACCAAGACACTTTGTTTTTTGTATCTGAACCTTGTATATTAAATACTTCAAATTGGCAGCTGTAACTTAAATTCATAAGCATACTGAAAAGCTTACAAGATTTTTTTAAAGTTAAAACTAACAGGATTTGGCTGCATTTCAAGTATAAAAAGTATTTACAAATAACGGAAAAGTTATGCAATGATTGTGTTCAAAGCATTAAACATTTTCCGATTAATTTTGATGATAAAAAATTAGACTAGTATGCAGATATGGGAAGGTATTTAAAATAAAAAGGAACGTATGAAAATAAAACAAACATTGTTTTATTTTAGTGTTTGTCAAGAGGTCCTTTGCTAATGTAAATCGATAGCAAAACATGAAGCCGTACCAACCGTACGATACATAAGTGCTTAACAAAACCTCTAGTACAACTCTTGCTTTCACTTTGCTGTGCGCCATCCGAAACGCCACCACTGGAATCCATAATTGAGCATCGGTCTGGCAGGCTGCCCACTTTAAGCAAACATGCGGTCTACTCCATCAACATGCAGTACACTCATTCACAATGGATAGCGTGGACTAAAACAGCTCCTCACCAGCCGACTGGCTGCGTACTGTATGCCCACCAGGACACTCGACTGCCGGAATGTGTCGTGAGTAGGCAATGGAACAGGTTAGTCAAGGTGTAATTTATACAAACGACGGTCAGACAATCGATTCCAAGTGTGTTCCTGCAAAGTATGGTATGCAGAACTGGCATTCAGCATACCAGGGGTGAAACTCCGCGGTCAGAACTTCCGTACAGGACGACCTTGCAACCCGTATACCAACAGGTGTGCATGTGCACCTGTAGGAGCGCAGCGATATTTACGACACGGCGTCCCCCATCATTTACCTCCTTCGGTGTAACCGCCGTGCTGCAGTGTAAGTTTTCCGTCAGCGTCAGCGTCTGCCCACCGAACACCGTCTCCTCTAGTAGCGGCGACTTGCCACCGATGACCAGCGGTGATTTTTCCTCCGTACTGCTTGTGCTCGGTGGCATCCGCCCTGGGATCGTTACGGTGCTGCCATCGGAGTAGTAAGAATCGCCAGTTTGTCGCAACGTCCGTTCACTCGAGCTGCTTGAGGGCGGTGGTGAGGTGGCTAGGACCGTCACGGCGGACGTTGTAGCCGCTAGGGCGGCGGCCTGTCGTTCCGACCCGAGCTGGGCCTGACGTTCCCTCTCCTGGGCCCGCCGCTGGTTCAGCAGCTCGTTATCAAGCTGCCTTATTTCCCTTGCTTCACGCTGCAGGGAGAACGAGAAAGAAAGAGGGCAACAGGAGAACGAGGAAAAGCGGTCAAAAATGGTAGACCAAGGCAGCACCTTGCTACCGTTGCAAACCTTGCAATTGGCGGCGTCGAGCTTCTGTTGCTTGTGGTGTTGCTCTCGATCGGAGGACTCATTTTTCGCCCGTTCTTTCTGCTTCTCCTCATCGGCTTGCCCTGCTTGCAAAGTGTCCCAAAATGGTACACATGAGGGAGAAAATGTTGTTTCAGAAGAAAAACAAATGTAGCCAGTTAGTTTCTATCTTGGGTTTTTCACGTGTTTCATTCGACGGGAAAGTTGCCGTGCTAGATTTGTTGCAAATCCGGCCAAAACCGGGTAGGCTGCGAAAGAACTTACTTGAAGAACTTCCACCAGCAGCCCCTGGTGGCGGAAAGGAGAACCAAAACTGATGCGCCAGCTTGATATCTTTGCTGTAACGATACGAGAAAAGTGGGCTTGTTATGTTTTTTCTGCATCGTATTTTAGTTTTCCAAACACAGAATTTCATTAACGAAACGATTCGCAAGCGAAACCAAACGACACATTTGTGCACTTTATGCAAAATATCACGGTTATCAGTCGCACGAAAAATAATGGATTTTGGCGATGAATCAGAGTGTCAGAACTGATACTAACACCGTACCAACCGTGCAGAGGAAACGCACAAAAGTGAGAGACTTTGTGAAATGTCAAAAGACTGTTGATATGGTGGGGGTTTTATCACGTTTCAGCCCGTGTTGCAGCATTAATTATTTGCATCTGGCACACTCGCACCTGCAACAGTTGAAAATATATGCAACAAGGCGTTCCAGCGTCAACCGATCGCATTTTGCCGAGCCCTGATGGCCAGCACACTCGAACGACGGACAGAGAGAGGAAGAGACGTAGAAGAAGGAGCGGCAAAAAAAAACACCAATTACCAGCAGCAAACAATGATCAACGGGGACCAGCCTTTTCCGATGGTGACTCTGCACCCGCGGGTACGGTGAACGACGGTCCAATCTGGGGCTGAAGGCAGCCCCGAAACATGTACCAGATCAACAACTGTCCGCCACCAAACGCGGCCAATGTCAACGAATTTACCTACGGCAGCGCAACAGTTTACGGTATGGGTGGGTTTTTTTAGCGGACAAAACTTACATAACTTTGTTACTGGTCAAAATAAACGAGCGAAATTTTCTAACAATCCCGAACCACCGACCGACCACCGGAATGTCTCTAGTGACCTAAGTTTACGGAGGGACTCGGGATCGGTGCGCATGCGTCACCAAACCGTTACTTTATAAATATAACTGCTATGTACAAGGGCCGGATCGGTGTCGTTTTTTTGGATGTGGAAGAACATTTAAGGCAGTTTTGATCGGCTTGTCGTACCAGCACTGATTGCCGCCTACCGCGGGCGGCTAGTAACGGACCAATTGATTTTGCCGTTATTTCACATTAGTTGTCCTAAAATTACACATTTTTTGCATCGTAGCTATCCTTGCCACCAAAATAATTATTGATCACAGTGATCTCATGTATTACCTTACCATTGCACATTTCAAGCATTTTAAATAATCGTTTATCATCCATATAAAAATTACACTGACTAAGGACGGCGATGAGTATTGATGGAGACGCCAGGTGCCTTTTAAATGTAACGCCTCAGGAAACCTAACGTTTTTTTTAGGAAGTAACAGATCTAACGTATCGCACTTTTATTGATTATCAACTTCAAAAGGTATTTCAATCCAAAGCAATAATTAATTTTTCTAACTCTCTACAGCAGGGATCGGCATACATTTCTTAAAAAGGGACAGATGATTAATACAAAACCGATACCACGGGCCGGCTACCTTAAACAATGACTTAATGTTTTTAAAGTAGTACCCTTGTTTATGGAGTATCATCTTTCTAAATAGTAAAGTTACATAAAAAGTGGTAAGATAACATATTTGAAATTTTATCATTAAACTTTTTTAAACATTTTCATTCTTATTTTCGTTGCATTTTGATGTGTTTTCAACATATAACAGGACCACCTCGTTGAAAAATATCAATCTTCATTTTTTGGAAAACAAACCTGACATCGTGGACAAATCTTATAAAATTTTTAGATTATTAGGTTAGAGTTTTTGAATGAAACACTAAAATTTTATTACGGACCGGACTTTACCTACCCCTGCTCTATTGTAAGCACTTTTTGTTCGACTTCGTAAAGATTTGGCAGGTTGATAACATATTAAGATTTTTGTAAAAAAGAACTGGAATTTTTGATTATACGAAACACCAGGTATGCGTGTTTTCGTTTTCGTTAACATTTTTTAATAAAATTATTGCACTTATCCGACAGTGTATTGCATAGAAACAGCTAATTCGCGGAGAAGAATGGTGCATTATTTTACTTCCTACTGCTACACCATTGCTGATGTTAAGCAGATGGTAGGTTTTGATAAAGAAGGAACCAACTCCTTCTGTAAACAAAAAAATTGAATTGCAATACAAATTGGCTTGCAGTCGACAAGGCATGAAAATTTGTACTGGAGGCTGCTTAAGCGCGCTGCACGGTTCCCATGGTATGCTTTATTTGCTTGTTTGTGTTCAATTGGGTCAGCTCTATTCCAAGTTTTCTATTATATTACAAACCATTTGCATGTTTTTCACAATCCAATTATTCTAATATAACGGAAATGAAAAAAATGATGAAAGAACCGGCTGTGAACAATAAATCTAAGGTTTGACAATCGACTTCGACAACAAGTTATAACCAAGCCTTATGTTAACAGACCTTGACTTCTGTCATAACACAATTGCGGCGTAGTAAACAATAATCGGTGCACTTGCCGAATTGGCCAACTTATGCAATTTTGCCATGATATGATCTAAAATTGTTAGTTTTATCCCGTGATCATTGTCGAATAGTCGAAGCATGATGAACGCTCTAGCACAGCGGTGGTATGTACAGAAATGACAACAAACGCTACGGCAATAGCAACAGAATAACTTTTTCTTTTCTCTAGCCTAGGTACATTTGTCGCGAGGCAAGGCTTTCGGCGAATGTTTTCAAGTAAAGCCGCTGAAGCTGCAGCCATAGCCAATCAAATACAGCTTAGCAACACCTGCATCAGCCGTTTAAAGGAAATCTGCAAAAATGATGCGTTTCTGCGGGTGTCGGTCGAAGGAGGCGGATGTTCGGGATTTCAATACAAATTCTCAATTGATAAGCAACTTACCGAAGACGACACCGTTCTACGGCGGGATGGGGTACAGGTGGCTATCGATAACGCATCGATCGATTTTCTGAGCGGTGCAACGATCGATTATCATACGGAGCTCATACGTTCCGGATTTCGGGTGATCAATAATCCAAAGGCAGAACAAGGCTGTTCTTGTGGTGCTTCGTTTGCAGTTAAGTTGGACTAGACCTGTTTGAAAATGTAGCTTTAAAATATGCAAGTTAAAATATAAACAACGTGTCTAATATTTATTTATAGTTTGTTCTGAATTTCTTATGTTACAGCGTAGCTATTCTGTTATCTATTTAGTTTACTTCGGGGAACCGTTATTACCTTTCGTATTTACAAACAACTGAAAATGTTTCTCCACCCAATCGTTTGGCCAACCATTCGTTTTTCACAACGGCTAATTTCAATGCCTCACACGTAAACTTTGCGTAGAGATTGGTATGCAGCGCACGGGCCATCCCAACAATGATCAAAAGGTCTACGTTATTCTGCTGTATTGCGTCGTACAAATCTAGAATTATAAAATGAATCAAGTTTTACTTTCCACTCAAAACCGATTTTTAGCCCATGTATTTGGCTCACCTCTCGAGAGCATCCGGAAGTCCAAGCACGGTCCAATCTGGTCGTTACCAAGTAGTAACAACCGCTGTTCCACATGGTAAGCCTTTCGCAGAATATCACACTGCTTACAGCAGTCCTCGATAGCGGTGAATAATTCGGCGTAGGTGATATCGTTTATTGCAGGATTAACTGTGGCACACAGCAGCACTTTAGTGTTTCTCTTCAAAAGCTCCCGAACCAGTGGCACAATGCCTAGCACAAAGTCTATACCAGCGTTATCGGTAAAAATGATAGCACACTGATGTGGCGCATTCTAAAATGGTAAAACAAGATAAACATTGAACATAGGCTTCACTTTTAAAATGCAAAATCGACTACACACTTCTATTCTTTTTAGCCACAAGTCCAAATCATCTATAAGCCACGGTCTTTTCTGTATTCGTTCCAGTGCCTGCTGTAGTCCAAAGCCATTGTTCGTTTCTAAAATCTTTGTCACAGCCTGGGCACCCCAATCGAACATATTTCCTGGAAATAAATGCGAAAAGTATGGTAAAATACATTAAGTTTACATCATAGCTCAGAAAAATTTATCGATTTACCAGCTAGAACTCCTCGGACGACCTCAATCCATTTTTCCCGATCGTTGGATATGGTATCTAGCTGCAATAGTCGTTGCTTTAGCAAACCAACCGATGCCTTGTTCTCAATCGTCTTTTGCTCTTTCCACGGATCATCGAATCCATACCTTCGCAAAGAGCTTTCCATCACTTCCAAAAGATTTCTGATTCCTAACGAGGTGGACCCACTGAAAACGAAGTATGATTTCTTCATTGATTGGATTTGCCGTAGGATAGGAGACTTGTTATCACCTTTGGTTATTTTGCAGTTGGTGAAATTCATCGATGCAACTTTCCCGGAAAGCCTGTGCACGCTCTTTAGCGGTGTTATCCTTGGGTTGGCTAGCCAATGCTTGTCGTTCAAACTTCATTACCATGTTGGTGAAACACCCGAACCAGTAGTGCTTTGCTTCAAGATCCTGATTAAGATCCAGCGTATCCGGATGGTACTTGTCGGCACTTGCTAGCAGTGAACACAGTGTAAAGCCTTCGGCCGTTGCATTAGTTTGCATGGACATCTTCTAGTTCACCGTACGATTAGCGATTCCGTTTTCAATCCCCGTGTCACTTTTCTCTGATAAGTTGAGTAGTTTTACAAAAAAATCATTAAAATAACGCGTTAACCATCCTAGCAATCTCTGCCTTACGGAACGGTAAATATATAATAACATTGATAAAATAGTGCCGTCTCTGTTTAGCTTGCACTCTATACGAATAAACTTTCTCTCTCTCTCGCTTTACCAGCGGTTACTGTCACATTTGTCGACTTTTTTTTGCGAACCAGTGTTGCCAAAAGTACCAAATTATTCTAGCAACGATAAACACAAAAATGTCCCAAATAAAGCCTTTGCAACTTTTGAGAAGAAAATGTTCGACGAAGATTTAAAAACAACTCACGTGCCCGTGCCTTTTACTGGCTTTAGGAAACAATTTGTTTAATTAAGATAAAACTACACTTCCACTCGACAAACTTTGCAAATGACAATGACGACTGTGTCTAATAAATTTATCCTGTATCTGATAAGCGCGTCTGATGTTGGGTTTGCAGATAACACGCTGGATCGGTAATTAAGTCAATTTTTAACCATCCCTTGAGGATAGCTCTGAATGTAGATAAAGCGGAATGATTCCATCAGAATTGTTTAACCTAACAAATTCATCAAATTTACAAGAAGGATATGTAGATTACTTTTGTCGTTTATTTTTACCCATAAAATTATACCGAACCAACAGGATATGGAGGTTATTGTGTTTCTAAAGGTTGTTTTATAGCCTGCACATAGTTTAGTGGAATGATTCCGGATGTTTTTCGATCCATCGTTGCCGCCAACACCCAGCCGGTATTCAGAAGTTGCTTATCTGTCTGTATTTGCTTAGGTGCCAGGAGGACCATTTGTCCAGCTCGGATCGACAATTCCTGTGCATTGGACGCTTCGAAGTTGTGTAGCACCTGCACCTCCAGTGGGTTACTCCACAAGCTGGCGTTTGCTAATTCTAATGAAAGAGAAAGAACCTATAGCAAAGGGATTTCAATGTTGGCCTACGCCATCGTGTCTTACCTTTGTCTTCTTTCAATTTAGGAGCGAAAAGCTTGATTAACATATAAGGAACTGATAGCATGAAACCCATGAAAAGTGCAGCTACCAGCGATGATGAACGTTTTCCACTAGAAATGGCTGCAGGATCATTACTGCTTGATAGGTGGAAAGCCTCCTTGAAAGCTTCCATTGTTGGGTCTGTTTTAGTTATCCGTAATTTATACAGCAATCTATAAAAAAATGTGGTAGCTTATAAACATCCAAAAGAAAAAATAAACATATTTCGTTATACTTACTTTTTGTACAACCACACAGCTGCTCGTACAATTGCCAGAGAAGACCAGAATTGTGCAAATGTGCCTTTCAGGTGCGCCAAGTTAGCTGCAACGCTCAAAATAGCACGGAACGAGCTGGTTACGGCAAAGAACGTTGAATCTAGCATCGTGGCTACATTTCCAACTGCACCAACCAACGACTCGAGAATTTGGAATGCTGGTCGAGAACTTTCTTCAGCTAGTTGAATAAATCTGCAAAAGCAATTATGGATTGGTTTTCAAAAACGAAAAACATCAAACACTTTTTTTCAAACATAAACATCGTGCATACCTCTGCTCGGGATACGGAAACCCTCCCGGATTTCCGTAGCCACCATAGCCCTGTCCCATGTATCCTCCGTAGCCTCTGTGCCCATAATAGTCCATAGAAGAATATCCACCGTAGGGACTGTATCCCTGATATCCGGATGTTCCAGCGAAGCCGTACCGATTGCCAAACATGGTATCACCCCCACCACCGAGGAACTGTGGTCTAGGTGGTAAGGGTGGTGGATGGCTCGTCGGAATCATACCTGATGGTGTACTTATCATATTGGGATTGCCAAATATCCTTTCCTCGTTGAGTGTTGGGTTGCGGAAATTGGAAACCATGGTCACGGCTTTCCCAAGATCTGGGTTGTCTAAAAAGTCACACAAATCCCTCAATTTCCTACGATGTTTTGCTGCACAATTATTGAACCCCTATATTTTCACTTGAACTTTGTACGCTAGATACGCTTTGACAAATCACGACATTACCCAAGATTCATATAGGAGTAGTGTGCAAACAAACACAATAACTAACAACCTTGAACTTGGTTGTCATAGACTTTTCAAAATTACAAAATCATTACATTAATGAAAAAGGGAATTGAAAGAAGTGTAGAAAAAGCGCAAGGTGTATAAATATAGAAGGTGACTTTATGTCGCTTTAGAAGGGGTGCCATATTTGAGAAGAGTTATGTCAAAAGCCCAATCCTTTTCCGATACCCCCCTCAAAATCCATATGAATACCCCAGAAGTGTTATGTCAAGTCATGAAATGTCATTTTACACTGGACGACTTCACCTTCTAATTTATACACCTTGGAAAAAGCGTATAAAAAGAATTATTTATCGGAGGTATAGTTATTTATCAACAGTTCAACTTCACTTCTGAAGTTTAGTTAACTGTCAATATCTAACGTCAGCTGGAAAAAATGAATCCGCCTGGATAACTGTCATAAAGTTTGAATTAGTGATGGAAAAACTGAATCCCTGTGGGATTCGAATCTTTCGATTCAAATCCATTCTGAGATCCGGATCTTCGAATCCGAGTCCCAATCCATCATATCATGCGTGCCTACCAATTTTACCGATTTTTCATATGATGTGTTACTTTAACAATTGTACAATCAATGGTTGAATTGATCCAAAGGCTAAATCGAGCTTGTGAATGGTCCCCAGGACCATCTGGATCGCTATCACTATCCGCTCCCAGGGGGAGCTGTTTCATTTCAGTTCCGAAGAAACTACTCACCACTATGCGCACAATTTGAGAGAGAAAAGAGCATTGAAAATGCTCTCGCAACATCGCCAAATCTCTCTTTCGAAGAGAGAGATTGCGCATCGGGACCTTTCGAACTCTGTTTTCCTGGGATTGCAAACTTGTTGGTCTGCAAAAGACCTTTCGTTTGAGGGGTCTGTCGTAAAAATCGGTCAACAGAATCAAAAGTTATTGGCACATTGGCTGTTTTCGGCCATTTTCCCATACAAAATCATTTCGCAAAAACTAAGTAGTCTGGAAAATCTAACTATCGTTAAAGTTGTGTGTCTTGAGCAGACCTTTCATTTGAGGGGTCAATCGTGAAAACCGGTACAAAGAATCAAAAGTTATTAACAATTTGGCAATTTTTTGCCTAAATGACTATTCGAAGTATTGAGTACCTTGTTCCACCGGAACCGATAGATTTCCGAAGCTTTTCGAAAAATAAATATTCTCAAAAACTAGAAAATATAGAGTGATCTATTGTTACACAAAGTTGCGTGTCTTGAGCAGACCTTTCTTTTAAGGGGTCACATGTACAAATCGGTTCAGCAGTTGTAAAGTTATTAACAAATTTGTTATTTCAGCAGAAAATACGAACCAAGGTATCTAGGTACCTTCGTCCCATTCAAAAGTTTATTTCAAAAACCTCGTTTCTTCAAAGGTGGAATCTTTGTTGATACAAGATGTTTGTCTTTGCAAGACCTTTCATTTGAGGGGTCAATTGTTAAAATCGGTTCAAAAACTAGCAAGTTATGCGAGAATTTGCAATTATGGACAGTGCCACAAGGCGGAAACATTTTGTTGCGTGGCAATGACAAATTTCGAAATATTTCAGCTTTCTTCAACGAATTTTCAGTTTCCACGCACACACTCTCACCGAGTATGAAACTTTCCTCCACCGACTTTTTTTTCAAACAAATGCTTGCATTATTACACCGAAACGGTGTTTCCGGTATACATTTGTTGCTGTTTGATAGAACAACAATTTGTTGAAAAACGATTGCGTCACCGTGCCTTTTTAAGTTTAAAGTTAAAGTTAATTGGATCAATCCCGGTTGGTGTCCTTTTGCGTAGCACCTTCACGGAGGAGTGAGAGTTTACTTATTGTGTTTATTATTGTTTTTAGATAATGTCCCGAGAAAAAATTAAAAAGTTCACTATCCAGTCGGAGGCAGAGGGGATTCATACGGTAAGCAGTTTGCTTGTGGCAGCTCCCGAGGAGCAATCCCTGGGACCCGAGGTCCTTTTGCCCGTGATGATGGCAAGCGTGATGAGTTTGTGAAATTTCGTTCGTTCGTTTGTGAATGAAAGTACAGTGAGTCCACATAGTATCCCTGTAGAGGAAAATTTATTTTGCATGGAATTGACCTAATTTGCCGTACCGGTGGGTTGTATTCTGTTCCATTCTTCTTGCATTGCGTGTTTTAATTCATCCTTGTTAGAGATTGTCCGTTTACGAATAGAATCATCTCCGCAAATCGAGTTGTGAATCTTTCTTCAAGTACGAAATTCTTAGAGCCTTTTTTGCCATTGTCTTTCAAAATTTGAATGTAATGAAGTGCAACTGCCCCAATGCTGCTGCACTCATGCACCTCCACACCAAATCAGAACCATCACCATATTTCATCGCTGGAGCCAAGTTCTTTGTTTGCATTACAGTTTTACAATTTTTATATGGTTAAAGTTCGTGGCCGACTTTTTCGTTACTTATTGTCGAATGTTTTTGATCGATCAATTGTCGATTGAGCTTTAAAACGAGGTCTGGTCACAAGTTTTGCTATCTCATTGGTAGACTTGCATACATCATGCAATCGAACGATTCGTTTTTCTCTTCAAAGGTTGTCTCTAACGCCTTTCGATCTATGATGTGAACTAACTGGACATTCCGAGTTAACACATTAAGCGCTCCGTTCATTTTCACTACTTTCCGTTAAGTCGTTAATTCGTCATAGACCATCGACGGTAGATAGTGAGCAGTGCTTGCATGTTCAAACATTCCTTGTTTCCGTTTTCCAGAACAATGCAAAAAAGTGGTAAAATAATGCCTTTTTTTGTCAATTTTTTGTTCATGTCCCGACGCCTCCTTAACAAAAGTACTGTCGGTCCCATTGGGACCTGGTTTCCCAACAAAAACGGCTCTGTCGGTTCCGCTATTTCCCGTGGGCCGTGGTATACTAGATTTCATTCAAATTGAAATATGTCACATGTGCAATCTGCCATCAATTAGATTCAGAAAAGTCCAAAGGAAGGCGGTAAATTTAGATGAATACTTTTGTGCTAGTAAAATATCAACTTATTAGTTTTTAATTTGTTTTATTATTAAGTTTTTCTATTTTTTTATTTTTATCGAACACTTTTATTCGGCACTTTCCAACAAATACTCGTCTATGAAGAATATTAAAATTGCGAGAGTAGTCCAACTTATCTGCATTGAATAAATTGAATTGATGAAGATTGATGCACTAACTTGAATTTATGAGGAAATTGATTCTCTTGGAAAGGTATTGATGGTTTCGCATGCAATAAGGCTTTGAAAATCGCGCATTAAGGAAAATTGTAGTTTAATTTAAGTTTGATTTCTCATTGAAAATGGTGGTTTACATTAAGTTTAATTTGTTTTTCTTTTTTTATCAGGAACAGCATCAACAAACACAACAGCAGCAACAAAAGCAACAGAAGCAACTGCAATGACATCAATTGCATAAGCAGCAACTCGAACAACAACCGCAGACCTAGCGCAGTCCGCTCGCTGCGCTCGATGCGGGCGCGCCGCCGTTTCAAACTCATTTTTGCGGCCAAACTCATTGGTTCATGCTGCCCATCCTGTGTAGTATAATTTACAAGGTACCTTAATATATAACATTATATTAACCAGCATTAAATATCTACTGTATGATTATATTATTGTTATATTTTGCAATGAAAAGCATGCTGTGATTAATGACATTTTATAAATTTAAGTCAAAAGTTTTAACATTTTCTTTCTATCATCAAAGGACAGATTCTATATAATATTTAAATGGTTTCTTAGCCCGGTGTAATGTTAGAGATTTTACATTATCACAAATGACATAGAATGTATTAATTACAAATTCCTAATTGATAGAAAATTTGTGTTCGTCTCGCTTACGCACACGATTTTTTTCTGAAATAACTGAACTATAAGATGAATCATTAGCTGTTACTCCTACATTTGCAAAATCTGCGGGAAAACTCTGGATGAACACTGATCCTTGCAATAGCTCACATTCAACTGTTTGAGGCGTCTTGCTTGTAGCATTTATTTTCTGAAGCAGCGTGTTCCAAATTACGGCCATTAAAACAACCTCATATTTATTCATTTGATGGAGAAGCGTGTTTGTTTCATCTATTGTTATTGCTTTTTCATCTTTAGCGTTACAAATTTTAAGCAATGCATTTTTGATTTCTCCAAACCCGGGTTTTAAAGCTAAGACCGCGTCGACTCTAGTTGACCACCGACGAGACAAATCGTGGAAGTCGTTTGTAAGTACTAAACCGAGAAACGAATTAGTTAAATTCGTATACTAAAGAGTTTTTCTGTGGTAAATAAGGTTCTCCGTTTGTTTTTTTTTCATTTTTAACATTTTAGGGCCGATTTGCACCAACTAAAGTGTGAAAAACCTTTTTAAGTTTTATGGTGATGTCAGGTTCCTTATTCTGTATCGGATCAATAACCATATTTGGTCAATTTATAAAGGTTTTATCACAGCTTTTAATAAGAATGTTTACTCTTAAAATTATACTAAGTGATTCGGCATCTTTAGAACCATGATAAAACATAAAAATTACTTGGGTACATAATATTTTTAAATTCATTCTTTGGGTAGTATGAGGGAAAAATGGAATGAAAACCCCTCGAGATGAATAATTTAGTGAAATGAGCTATAAGCCTACGTTAGTGTTGTTAAAAACTTCTACACACTCATTAACACTTACTGACTATTAATCTGGATGTGGTAATGCTTCCTTAATTTTTTTCATAAATCTGTTAAGCCCCCGAGGTTGCTTCATCTTAAAATTTATCTTGTTAAATTTACGTTTTGACACTTTGCGGATTTCTGATGATGTTTTTTACTTTTCAGAAAATATGTCTCCACAAATTCCCAATGTACAGCAGAAGCGAGTGCCCACTTCGGCCGCACAAGGGGCTTCGCCTACTAAAAAGCAGCAGCTTCACTGCCTCACTAAAGAAGAACAGCAGTAGAAACAAATAAAAATGATAGAGAAACAACTTTCTGAAAAGGAGAAACAAATGGAAATACTGCAGCAGAAACTTTTGGAAGAGCAAAAGGCTCATCGGCTGACAAAACAAGAGCTGCTGCAACAAGTTGCTCAAAAACAACACCAAATTGAACAACTACTCCAAGAACGCAGCATCCAGTAGAAGGCTCATACGCTACTATGGCAGCAGATTCAGCAACAACAGCAGCAAATAGAAGAGCAAACCCAGCGACTGTTGCAAGCACACCAGGAGCAACAAGAGCAGGACCAACAACCGTTGCAGGCACAGCAGGTATGTTCTTCGTGGGTGTCATGATATCCACGGATTATTTCTCTATATATGATTATGTGGAGTTCGTTTGGTTGGAACCATTGCTTTATTAATCCAACTTAAAGCTACTTCAATATATAATCCATAAGTAATTATAGCCAGTGTTTAAAATGTGCTCCTTATAAGAAATCATAAGTCGTTCACAGCTAAAACAAACCGTTCTTTTTATGTGGAGCTTTTTGACCAGTAGCTATTTTTAGCTGAGAATATCTCCTTACTCTAGGTCCCACCGGGGAGTTAGAAGGTATTGTTAAATTATTTTTTGTTGATTGTTCAATTGTTTGAAATGCAATTGCACATACGTTTACAACTATTCCAAAGGATCTACAATCTTCCGCTAGGGAGGAGTTTGGAGACGCGATACTGAACTTTTCGGTCATAAGTTTATCGCATTTGACCCAGTCTATCTTTTATGTTAGGCCGAGAGTCATTAGTGTCGGATTGGTTGGATGGGAAGCCTTCGGCATTGCAATCTTAAATGACCTCCAAATTCGCTGCCGAATTGGTCTTGGAGACCTTCAATTGAGTGTCCAGGGCATACGGATATACCTAGGGCACTACCTGGAACCGTGGGTGATGTTGTTCTCGTATGTTCCCCGGTTTTGAGCATGGATAGTCTGAACTTATCACACAGGTCATGATGATTGAGACGTTTAAATCGCCTAAGATATAAAAGGGTGTTTGTAGTCTAGTACAAAGATTTTCGAGGTCGTTTTTGATCTTTGCAGTATCAAAGTTAGGTCTCGGAGAGATATATATTATGATTTATGAACGAGGAATTCAATTAAAAACAAAAGATAATAATCTTTATTTCTTACTTGACTACGTCCTATCTCAGGAGTTGCTTAAACTGAACTACTTATTCCCTAACTGGCCCTGGCAACCCGTGGTGCGCGTCCCGGTGGTTCCGCTGAGTCGGCGTCTTCTATCTGCGCGTGGTGCCTGCCGGTGGTACACGTGGCGTCTGATGGTGTCATATGGCATGTGTGCAGAGGCGGATTCAGTGTTCTAGAGGCCTCAAGCAGCTACAAGTTGAAGGCCCCACAAGCAAACATTGCATTCACCATTCAACATTATATTTCAACTACATTACAAACTAACATTTTCCTCAATATTATCCCATGTTTTAAATGCTAAAAGCCTTGTTTTCAAAATCATATTTCACGCCAAACCATATTTGCGAACTATCCAAGAGAATCATTTTTCACAAATAGTATTTTCTATTAACAAAATTGATGAATAATTTAATGTGTTACATTTTAATCTAATTAGTTATTGAGTCTTTTGAATACCGAATATTTTTATCAAAAAATTCGTAAAATAACAGCTTAGTGCAATGCAAAGTATTATAACTATGTTTGGGGCAGGGCATTACTTTTGCTAGCCCATGTGCATTATCTGCAAACTATTTTGAGGATTATCCTCTTTTGCAAAATGATCTTTACACTGTTCGCTTTTATATATGTTAGTTCATCAGTATTTTTTATCTTCTTCGACAGGGGAGGGTCCGGTCTCGGTTGGGATTCGAACCCACGCCGTCGAGGTGGTGAGCCTCGGCGCTCATGGGCCGATTTTCTAACCGGCGCTACCGCTCGGCTGTCGCGGACCCCCCGTATTTTTTATGTTAACTTTAAAAAACTCAAAAATGCGACGTTTGATCACCTTTTCGTAATCAAAGCCCAATTCATTCGCAAATTCATCACACATTTGATAAGACATGCAACTTTTTTTGAAAAATAATAAAATTATTTCAACATTAAAATTTAAGAAAAATAAGGTGGGTAAATGATGGGGCCCTCGATAACTCGGGGCCCTAAGCAGCTGCTTAGTTTGCTTACCCTATGATCCGCCTCTGCATGTGTGCCTCACGTAATTATATATTTAACGTGTTCTTCAAAGTTAAAATTCAACATTATTTCTCTCGATTTGAGGTGACGCACATTTATGTAAATCGTGCAGTGCTGTACGAAATTGTAAGGCTGGAACATATACTTCTTCTTTTTCTTCTGTTTTGCGCTTTCGGGGTATATCCTCTTACGTTGATTCGAACACTATGTTCACTTTCACGTATTCAGAGGCGTATCGACTCTGTCCGAACTCCTATATAGAGGTTCGTCCTTTGGGAGATATATAGTAGTAGTTAGTTGGTCTGTTTTGATGGTAGTAGAGTGACAGTAGTAGTTAGTTTGTCGGTTTTGGATTAGAAATAAGGTTGGTATGTGTTTCCATACATAATTTTTCTAGTGATAGGAAGGTGTTATATGTGAGGGGGCAACAGTATTATTTTCCAGAGTTTTTTACCCGGTAGAATGCTCAAGTGGTAACCTGGCGACACTCGTTTTTGCAGAAGCTGCATTTGAATGCTGGAGTTAATTGGTGAGATAATTTTCTTTGCATTTGGAGCATTTGGCAGATTTGGCTTGGTTTAGATTGTAGCTACACCTATTCTGCAACGAAAGGTATACAATGCAATCTAAAGGTATACAATGGGTGATATAAATACCGTTATGTGAATTGTTCGTATTAGGTGTCGTGTCAAACTTTTATCGATGAAAGAATAAATGAGACCCCTGCCTTCGTTTTCTTGTGCGATGATATACCTAAATTTATGCAATTGGTGATATATTAGTTCGGCAACGCAATCAACCTAGTGGTGCGGTATGAGGGGACCCCCCAACGGAGGGGGGCCCCTCCGTTTCAAACTCATTTTTGCGGCCAAACTCATTGGTTCATGCTGCCCATCCTGTGTAGTATAATTTACAAGGTACCTTAATATATAACATTATGTTAACCAGCATTAAATATCTACTGTATGATTATATTATTGTTATATTTTGCAATGAAAAGCATGCTGTGATTAATGACATTTTATAAATTTAAGTCAAAAGTTTTAACATTTTCTTTCTGTCATCAAAGGACAGATTCTATATAATATTTAAATGGTTTCTTAGCCCGGTGTAATGTTAGAGATTTTACATTATCACAAATGACATAGAATGTATTAATTACAAATTCCTAATTGATAGAAAATTTGTGTTTGTCTCGCTTACGCACACGATTTTTTTCTGAAATAACTGAACTATAAGATGAATCATTAGCTGTTACTCCTACATTTGCAAAATCTGCGGGAAAACTCTGGATGAACACTGATCCTTGCAATAGCTCACATTCAACTGTTTGAGGCGTCTTGCTTGTAGCATTTATTTTCTGAAGCAGCGTGTTCCAAATTACGGCCATTAAAACAACCTCATATTTATTCATTTGATGGAGAAGCGTGTTTGTTTCATCTATTGTTATTGCTTTTTCATCTTTAGCGTTACAAATTTTAAGCAATGCATTTTTGATTTCTCCAAACCCGGGTTTTAAAGCTAAGACCGCGTCGACTCTAGTTGACCACCGAGTCATTGAATGATTGTTTTCCTTTTTCATTTTTTTTTGTTACAATTTTCCAAGGATGGGTTGAAGAGGTAAAAATGCGTTTTAGCTGAAAAAATTGCACTGCTGCCTTATAATTTGTAGCTGTAAAATTAAAAATTGAATTTTATGAGTGATTTGCACATGGTATATTCCACTCATAGTACCTGCACTGTTCCGCTTAATGCTTGCGCGAAGGCTCAAGTATTTAGCAGACATATTGCAACGTCAAATGACTGTGCTCTACAGTTTGCAATATCCATAATTATTGTGTTTTTACTTCTTGTTTCCAGTTTTTTATAAGATCTTAGTACTTCTCTCCAATAATTGTGTTTCTTTCCTCTTTCATTTATTAACTTTGTGTCTTTAGTTTGGGTTACCGTTTTTTATCGAATATAGTGTGCATTTTTTCTCAAATAAAATCAAATACTATCTGCGCACTATATTCGGAAGTTACCCATTAGCAAGTAACCAAGATGAACTTCTCAATACTTTTGTTTTAGTTTAGGTGCGCACTATACTCGTCTGCGCACCATACTCGATAAAATACGGTATACTAAACCTTTAGTACAAGTTACAAATAGATGTGATGTGTTCTTTTGATCCATGGGTAATAATTAACACCTTTGGTAGTTTCCGAAAATAACAACCAAGTGCTTTCTTCTGATGCTCCGTTGGTTTTTTCGTCAAAAATGTTCTATATTGAACTTTCTGCAGTAAACGTCATCCCCATCTTTACAAAGAGGTTTTAGAACTCTCGATATTGCCATAATCTGCAGGTTTTTTTCATTACGTGGTCAATGAAAACATCGGAAAAGATTAGTTTTCATGTTGCAACAGTTTCCAAATCAAAATTTGAAATTGAAACAATTATTTCAGTTTTATGTTGGTTTTAAGACATGGTAGTTGTTTCTGGCTCCAGGATCTCCGGTGCTCCTAGAGACGGTTGAGGAGTCTGCATTTTCATTGTCAAACAAGTTCGAACCATTTTAATTCTTATAAATTGACCCAAACCATTTTCTTGAAAATGAATAAATTCTTCTTCTTTTTTAATTTTCAACGGTTTACTGCTCCACTTTCAACAATTAACCACTATAAAATTACGCAAAACAAGTCGCTTGTTTTGCGTAATTTTATAGTGGTTAATTAACTTGTATGTCGCTAATAATTACCAAACTGTACGTAGTAATATGGTAATTTCTAGTAAGAATTGCAAGAATTCTTCACTTCTATCGGTCGTTTGCACACACGATCTTGGTTAACTCTCAATTATGTAGTATGTTTAAAGGGGTTCTCTGACCGGCGAGGCCCCTAGCGGCCGCCAACTCCACCCATAGGATAATCTGCCACTGCGAATGATTTATTGTAGAAATTTGCGCACGATGCGCTCCCAGGTGGCACTTCCATCGACGTAGGAGCTAAGAGGTGAGTTGTCGCTTGTAGATTACTAACTTTATTTTTCGTTCGATACGCTTTTTTACAAAATATAAACCTGTAACTAGGTTACTTTCTTGTTTATCGGTGTTTGCCCGGGTAACTGCTTCGCTTCGTCGGCGGCTTTTTTCGATCCCTACTGACCGACCTACTGGCGCTGCGCCTCGTCTACGGCTTCGCTTCCTTCGACGACAATTATCATACTTAAAATTGTTCATGGCTTAACGCTTGGTTGACGGGCGCTTTCCGTTAAAAACAACGTTACGCCAAGCTACCCCGAGAGTGCACGGGCCCCGTCACCAAAATGTTAAGGCCTATAACTTGGCTTACGTTGTTTTTAACATTATAATATCGTTTGTGTCCCTCAGGTTAATGGACAATCGTCGGTAATTCAACATCGGCCGCATCTGTCCCACATGCGGTTCGTGGAGCTGGCGGCTCGTCTTTATCCGAAAACATTTTTAAGCTATCTGAAGATGTCGCCATCTGTGTTCGCCTTGCTGTGCAATCTTTGCGCGCCTTATATTCCACGAAAAACATCAGGTGGAATACAGTTATCCACACAGGAACAATACGCAGCTACTTTGCGTTATCTAATAACCGGGCGAACGGTACCGGACTTGGTGACAAACGGCCCTTATGAACAAATTTCTGCGCGTAAGTGCTAATTTCGAGTCTGTTGTATTGCATGCCAAATTTATTAAGGTACACATTTTTCAGTTCCCCCAAACCCAACATGAATGGGACACAATTGCAGCGAAGTTTCCCAACATGAATGGGACACAATTACAGCGAAGTTTGAAGAAAAGTGGGACATTCCATGCTGCGTGGGAGCCATTGATGGAATACACGTACCAGTGGCTGCCCGGAAAGGAAAAGAGAAGATGCTGGAGAATTATAAACATTTTCGTAGTATTGTTTGGCTGGCATTAGTGAATGCAGACTGTGAAGTTGTGTTTTCAAATGTCGGTGCTCCAGGTCGGATGGCGGACGGTCGGGTCTATCGATCCAGTAGTTTTTAAACTGCTGTGAAACGAATGCCACCTGTAAACGTGCCAGGACCAGAGGGAATTTCTGAGTATGTTCTTGTTGGAGACAAAGCATTCCAAGGATCAGAACAAATGCTGGTCCCATTTAAAGTTGAGGACACACCAGAACGGCGTATGTTTAACAAGAGGTTTTCTCGGGCGCGGCAAGTGCTGGAGCGTACGTTCGGCCAAATCACCAACCGATTCCGAATTATAAAAATGAGCAACAAAAATTTAACAGCAGAAAAAAAATTCCCATTGTAACAACTTGTGTTGTTTTACATAACTTTTTGATTGCGGCCGGAAAATGCAATTTCCGCGCAGACCGGTTAACAGAATTTATCCATAATATTTCAACTCTAGAAGACGTTAATTTTCCCGCCCTCCCCTGGTGTCTTTACTTCCATCAGTTGATGAACATTCGCTGCTCTGGTGTCTTTCTTCCTTTAATCAGTTGCCAATATTTCTGTAAGAGTGTCTTTTCTTGCAAAAAACATATTGAGATATTCAGTCCTGGCACGTTCAATAGTATTCGTGGCTACAGTGGTGACTGTCTGTTAGATGACCTGTTGATGTATCCTTTGAGAATATGGCTTCTTTATGTCTGCATAATTTAATGCCCCAAACAACACTATGAAATGTTTATAGTTGAGCCCATCTTCGAAGCGTCCCACGGCTGAAACACGGTTGGTACTCCTTCCTCGTGCAATCCTATACTATATTTTACAATTGCATTAACTCAGTATCTATTTCAGCCTAGCCAGGAGACACTACATAAGATGACTTCGTAGGGACGTTTGCAGTACCAGCCAGCCAGCCAGCCAACGTCCGTGTGTCATTATAGGGCAGCGATCAGCATACATTTCTTAAAAAGGGCCAGATGATTAATAGAAAACCGAAACTACGGGCCGGATACCTTAAACAATGACTTACACAAATGGTAAGATAAAATATTTGAATTTTTATCATTAAACAATTTTTAAACATTTTAATTCTTATTTTCGTTGTATTTTGATGGTTTTTTCAACATACAACAGGAACACCTCGTTGAACAATATCTTCATTTTTGGGAAGAAAACAAACCTGACATCGTGGACAAATCTTATAAAAAATGGGTTGAAGTTTTTGTATGAAACACTAAAATTTTATTACGGGCCGGATAAAATTGGTTGGTGGGCCGGACTTTGCCGACCCCTGTTATAGGGCATAGTAAGTCAGGGATGCGGCACAAGATAAAGTGTAGATGTGATTATGGCTACTTAAGCAGGGATAGTGTACCATGTATTTCGTTAGGGTTAGGTTAGTTAGGACTCGTTTCAAACAAATAACTGATAGGGTAGAGTTTGTCAGAGTACCATGTATTTCGTTAGGGTTAGGTTAGTTAGGACTCGTTTCAATCAAATTACTGATAGGGCATAGTTAGCCAGGGATGCGACACAAGATGAAGTGTAGGAGATGCGTGATTATGGTTACTTAGGCAGGGATAAGGCTTGGTTCATTTAGAAATGGGGCACTTTGTATTGCGTGTATCTTTTATACCATTAATCCAATTGAAAAACTTTGTTTGAATGAATCGTAGGTTTTGATTTAATATATTTAAAAAAAAATATTTAAAAAAATACGTTCTGGTTTTACGAATAAATTCTCGTACTTTTTTGTTGAAACCGCCCATCAACCAGCGCACAACAGTTTTAGTCACTGTTTTGGCCAGTAAATTAAACCAATTCTTTATTTGTATTATGTCCTTAGTTACTTCTCCCTTCTTCTTTAATTTTTGTTTCATTATTGCCCAATATCGCTTTATTGGGCGAATCTGGAGGCAATTCGGTTGATTTAGCGTTTTTGATAAGAATTTCTCATCATTAACGTTGTACCATTGTAGCACGTCCTTGCTATAATGGCAGCTTGCTAGATCATGCCAAAACATGACTGGACCATCAAGAGACCTAAGAAATGGAAAAACTCGTTTCTTAAGGCCCTCCTTCTTATACAAGTCCGAATTCATATTCTTATTCGTCATAAACACGGCGGTCTTTTTGCCACATGAGCAGATTCCTTGCCAAATCATAATTTTTTTGTCAAATCAACTAATGTATGTACTTTTGTCACCAAAGGGTGTAAAAATTGTCCATTTTTGTCTACGGGGGGCTCCGCTATCATTCAAACAAACTGCCCCATTTCTAAATGAACCAAGCCTTAGTGTACCATGTATTTCGTTAGGGATAGGTTAGTTAGGAGATTCGATCATTTTCAAGCTGTTTTTATTACTTTCAAGAGTTTCACATACTAGGTGATACTATTTGGGTATACCACCATTTTTTCCTTGGTAAGGTGGATAAAACATACGGAGATAGGCATAGTAAAAGAGTACCACCACCTCCTTTTCATGGTTAGGGACAGGCGACTCAAAATTATGATTAGGGTATATTTCGCCAAGGTTAGTATCAGGATCTATTAAGACAACTATCTTCAACAGAATCACCAGTAGCTGTTGCGTGGCTAATAGCTTAGTTGGGACAGGTTACATGCGAGGTTGGTGGTGTAAGAGACAGCTTTTTGTCGAGTTTTTTAGGGAGTAGTTAGGGATGCTCTTTTGGGCCCTTCGAGTCTGTTCTTAGGAACCGCCCGCCTTTTTGGGCGCCCACGGAGTGCGTAAAATGCATTTTTCTTGGCTTTAACAAAAAAAATCAAATTAGCTGTCGTAGAGTACACGCTACAATCGTGTTTGCTAACTAGTTCGGGTACCGGGAAAAAAAACAAACTATCCTAACACCATGTTCATGATTGAATTGTACCCAAAATAGATGGATCCTCTTGCCCCTAAAAGTTTACCAGTTACTGCCGCATGCTACCCGCGAAGTCCTTCCCGCCTACACGCTCCTCATAGTCGTACTCTGTTTTTCAACTGCCATCGCTGCCATGCCGGTAAGTATGATACAGAAACTAGAAACAGAGCAGAAATATCCTCTTACACTCCGGAAAGTGGTGCCTCGTTAACCTTGGGGGACTCGGCGATTTACCTTTCGAGGTGATTGCTCGGGGCCGTTGTATGGAAGGAACGAGATCAGGTCCCGTAAGTAGCACTGGTGGGTTTCACCACCGTGGTGCGAAAATATCTGCCCTACTCCGGAGAGTGGTCTCCTTTTGCTAGTTATGAAATCTAAGATGTACCTCCTTGTGCAATCGATGGCGACCGTTGTATGAATGGAGCAGAGTTGGATACGATTGTTCTGGAGAGTAATGCCCCAATGCCCCCTCTCGTGTGGTGATTTATATTTAATATCGTAAGCAAAGACAATTAACAGACAGGTCGGGTCAAAGCTGTTTTTTACTCCGCCATTGTTGTGACAGTTGGTTAAAAAAGTGTTTACAAAAATTTCCAGCATACTTATGGGAGATCTCCGGTAAAATCTTCGCGAAATAGGTAGTTGGTAATTCTAGATCACAGTATCCATGGTCCTGCGGATAGAAACTGCTCTTCTGTGTGAAATCATGTGATATAGATCCTTTTGCTCGCTGTGATTGCCGAAATGAAGTGTGTTGGTCTGCCTTATACCCAGTCTTCCTCCAGAACATATTTCGAACGCCTCAACTCTTTGTTCTGTTGATGGAACATACCAAATTTGCAGTTTTACCCCACTTTCTTCGCTGTTCGTGAGAAGTAACCAAAATTTTAACCAACTGTCAACAATTTTCCCACGGTTTTCGGCTCGTTACATGGTATGCTGCGACCTGTCTGTTAATTGTCTTTGATCGTAAGATACTTTCGTCCCTCTCAAACCAATGTAGGGGTAAGCGGTGGGACTTATCATCATCATCATCATCGTCATGTAAACAAATCAATGTCGGTCTGGAAATTGTTTATCCTAATCTGAATCCCCAGAATCCGATTCAGAATTCGGTAAAAATGGTCTGGTCCTGATGAAATGGGTTTGGTTGGGTAAAACAACTCGGATAATGGACATTCTACTGTATTTCTTTGTAAAAAAATAGGTTCCAGGAATTTTTTTACAGCCAAACTTGCAAATCGCGCAAAAACTCAATCTATGTCCATTGGACATTCTACCCAGCGAACGATTTGAGTAAACTTAAATCAATTATATTGTCTCTAGATCGACTCGTTATGTGACTAATTCGACTCAAATCGTTGTGAGTCGATTCAAACAGTTTAGGATCAAGTCAGAATCGCAACAAATCGAGTCCCAAACCAATCAAATCTGATTCGAATCCTAATCGAATCAAATCTTTAGAATCTGTCAGATGGGGTTCGAATCTTTGGAATCCGTCAAATGGGATTCGAATCTTTAGAATCCGTCTAGGGATCGAATCTTCGAATCTTCCGAGTCCCGATTCTGCCAACACTAGTTTGAATCACTTAACTCTAGACGACCGACCAAGTACAAAACGAAGCCGGCGGCAAACACATTGTTGCGGTTTGTTGCTAGGTTCCTTTCTCGATGTTTTAGCACGGTAAGTAGAGAAAATCCGCATTACACGTTGGAGCAGAGTGTTCATGAAGATGGTCTCACGTGCTATTGTTTCGTTTTGCTATCTCGTAGCACCATTCCCGCAAAGATGCCTTCGTCTCCCAAGCGCAGGAAAGAACGCGAACGGCCCAGGCGCCGGAAGCGCTCTCGGGACCGTAGTGAAAGAGACCGTTCCGTAGGTCGGTAAGTAAACACATCCATCGCGGAAATAGCCTCACAGCATCGTTCCATGCGCCTGCGTATGCACCACCGTGAAGCAACCCTTTCGTAAAACGCCGCTGCACAGGGAAGGCCTATAACAATGACCACCCTCCGTTACCGATCCAATGGTCATCTGCCACTTTCTTTTGATGTCGGGGATGGAGGCAGTCTTTTCGCTATGCAATGATGATTTTTTTCCAATTATCGTTCTTCGTAGGGGATGATACGGCATTACATCATCTCGACCCCTTCATAATTATCCTTCTATTCCCACCGTACGATTGTCGTTCTGGCCGCTAGCTAACGCTCACCTGTTTGTATCGTCCCAAGCGTGCGGAACAGTTTCATAATGAGTGTTTGAAATCGTGATGCTAAAGTGTTCGCAAACGTCTTCCTTATTTTCTTCTTTGCAGCGACCGAAAACGTTCATCCGAGCGGGAAAGGGATCGTGATCGTGACCGCGATCGTAGCAGAAGAAAGTCTAGATCCAGATCAAGATCGCGTTCGAGATCGAGGTGAAAATTAGAAGTGTAGTGTATGAGTTGCATATATCTGAGTAGGTTGCAAAGCAAATCTAACAGGTGGTGTTTGTCCAATCCTGTATTCAATTCGTGTTTGCAACCCCACTAGTGTACATTTATCGCACAAAGTGTAATAACAATGGTTCTGTTTCCATTTTTCGTAACGTTTTTCCCCCGCAGGTCGTACGAGCGCAATCTAGACAAACCGATGCCATCGACATCGTCACGGCGTGCGGCACAATTGAAACCGATGGTACCGGAGTCCGAGCTTGAAGGTAAAACACCCGAAGAGCAGGAGATGCTGAAAACCATGGGCTTCTGTGGATTCGACTCGACCAAAGGCAAAAAGGTGGAAGGGAACGATGTCGGCGAGGTTCACGTCATATTGAAGCGCAAGTATCGCCAGTACATGAACCGTAAGGGTGGTTTCAATCGACCATTGGACTTCGTTGCGTAACCATGGGGCGGTTATCCTTGCTACTCCGGATGCTAAGCGACAACAGGAAGTCATCAAAAGTGTGCCCGGTGCGCGAGCGGATGAATACTACACTGCCACGTTATAACCCTACATATCAGGGTCGAGAAGTGCTAAACATTTGCAGCTTAGCTTATCCTCTCAGGGGTAACCACTGTGTAGGGAAAAAGGCCCACCACCGACTCTACCCTATTGGTGGGGGTGGTGTTTTTTTTTTCGTTCCATTTCTGTTTCCCAATCGTACAACCTCATCATGTTTTAACAATCGCATCTAATTTGCCATCTTGCTAGGGAACTAGCGCACATTCATATTTTTCATCCTTCATATAGTAAGCGCTCTTCTTCTGTCTCATTCTTATTTCACACTTTACGTTCGTATCCACAATGATGGTATATTTAAATGTTCAACCTCACCGACATTCCTTTTCCCACTGCAAACAGCCTTGCGTGCCTGCCTACCTGCCTGCGACATATCGCGACGGTTTTGGGCACGTGTCACCACAACCATAGCCATACAATAGTCATGCAACCGATCACCTCACCACATAAACACAAACTGCAACACGGGTTCCATATTACAACAATAGTTATTTTTCATATACACCATATACAAAATTTACCACACACAACCACCACACAATGCAATAGCCAAAACACTACGCACGACGGGTCCAGGCCGTTGGGAGCGCTGCACGGCCAACCGTCTGCCCGCGCACCGTACTGCTCTACGCCGACGGTGCGCCATACAGATGTACGGCAGCAACTTGCAACGCGCTCAACCGGTATGCCGGTTCCATCATACCGAAAGTTCCACAGCTATCTCGAAAATGCATTCGGGAGTCCGCCAACGGTTCGATTCGCATCTACCGCTTTTGTCCTGTTAAGTTTCTCCCGTACATCGCCCTCACGTGCCTCACTCACCACGTGGTCGTGTACTGCTCCCATCTGTGCGGGCCGGTGCGTAGTGTCCAATATATACCTCAACCACGCAGTAAAGTAACACATTAACAGAAACACTCCAAAATGAAATACCATACAAGAACAATAGATACAATATCAACAAATTTAAATATACCTCATATTTTTAGCGACTTAAGCATTATACATAGAATTACTGTGCTGTATCCATCCTCCAGACAGCTTATCGTATGAAAGCGTTTCACCTGTTTCCGTTTCTCTGTAACGTATTATCACCGTTTCTCTGTTCTTGAATTAAATAAGAAATTAGACACAACTGTAATATGTTCGAACTCAAGCGAATGATGTGTTAAGAAGAAATAAATAAAAAAAGTTTTGTTGTTTTTTTACATGCACAGTTTTGGGCCTTGTGTTTTGAAGGTGAACAATGAAAGAAATCAATGTTGATTTATACGTAAAACACTTCGGAAGGGTTAGGAAACACATCTCTTTAAAAGGTGAGCTATTTACATTTTATCATTTAATAATTTGTGAGTAGAAAACTTAATTGAGTAATTTCAATAACAAAATAAACATTTGTTTTTTTTCTTTTTGCTAATTTTTTCCCTTACCTGCTTAGTTTGTTGAGTTAATAAAGAAGCGAGAACCAGGTTATTGTTTTAACCTCCTGTCTATCATAGTGAGGAAACCTTACTACAATTATATGTAATGCGTTCAGATGCTTACCAAATGATTATAAGTGAAACATTTTTTTAAATAAATAAACGTACTCATTGTACCATAATGTGAAAAGCAATGTGAACATGATACAATAGATGTTAAATTATTCATAATAAAAATGCGATCTGACCTACCTAAACATATTTGTAAGTTGTACAATTCCACCTAGGAGAAAAGAAGAATAAGGTCCAATAACCGCAATAGGACGAATTGAATTTAACCGATGAATAAGAAACGTAATTTTGATTGGTTAAGAAATGGCAACGGAAGCTTTAGAACGAAAATGGACGTATCTACTAGTACCGTCCTTCGTGTTCGGATATCCATGATTGTTTGCTTCCTTCTGCACGCTGCTTTTTCTTCACATACTGTAGACAAACAGGTTTTCAATTTATTGTAAAAAGGAGTATTTGCGCATTGTCAATAACATAGTTTCGTCGCTTGTGGTTTTTGTTAATACCAGAACACCCTAGATTCCCTTTAATATTATTTTCATCCTTCTAGTTAGGGTCTTGGTTCGTGTGTCCCAAGGGAAAAGAGATTGTATATGTATATATATATATTTGTTTTGTTTATATGGATGTTATGTATTTAAATATTTTCTTGGCTTCCGCGCGCGGCTTTTATCTACGACACTTTCGTGTTTTTCTTCTTCTCTTGAACATGCATATTTAAATGTGTAGATTTCCATGCGCTTAGGGGCCACCTTCAACTGCCGCTTCCCACAGCTAAGAAGAGGATGGCGAGTGTGCGAGGTGGGGTTCACACGTACGCACAGATTCGCGAAAGAGATACAGATAACGTATCGAATGATAACAAGGGGGAGTAGTAATAATGCTCAATTTGTTCTATTTCTTTGTGCGCTATACTTCTGTGTGGCCATCCAGCCGGACATCCATTGCAAACCTGTTCATGCCTGCGCATAAACCGCATGCCAAACCATTTGCGCTGACCCCCGCCATCGCGTTCAATCTGCAAAACTGGTCTTGCGAACCGATTACAACCTACAACCAGAACCTCAGATCTGGTTGTGCCGCCCCGCTGTGGGCGAGAAATAAATGCAGGACTGGAACATTTGCGGTAGTAGTTTGACCGATACGGACAGGTTGTTTTTAATACGTTGCTATTCCAAGTCCCAGCACGGCACTCCAGAGAATGCACCGCCCGGTACAGTGCGCTTGCAACAGTCACCGAATCTGGCTAATACTTCCCCTAAAGTTGAGAGAACGTTTCTTATTCGCATAAGCTAGAGAACTCGCATAACTCTGCTGCTTGGCTCGATGCTTTAGAAAGTAAAATATAAAAACAAGCAACAAGCGGTTTCTGGAGCTGCCTTCGAGATGAGTCATTATTAAAACGATAAACGATGTACCACAGTAGTACTATAGTCTTCAATTATTTAGGCTTACTTACGCAAAAAGGGTGGAGAGTATATCGGGGGATTTTTTTTCAACAATTGCTATAGCTTCCCTTCTCCACATCATACCTCCTTCTTCCAACTACATACGCTCTCTATCTCTATATGCAAATACTTTTCTATTACCTTCTCTAATGGCTCACATATCTCGTCCTTCCCTTCAACTCTAACCAATTTGTTTGCAACGGTTAATTCGTACTCTTTTTGTTTACATTTTGATCATCGTTTCACTAGAATACCATTTTAATCGCTTACTTGGATAAAATGGATCTGTCACCTATGCGTTTGTGTTTATTCTGATTATATCCTTCGCCGCGTTGGGATGAGATTGGAATGGTGTCCACTATGTTCGACGTTCGAATTGAAGCGCATTTTTCACTATTCCACTAAAGCTAACTTAAAATACGATACAGGCGCCCACACTTCGGTAAGGGTAAATGTTGTTTATGCATTGTGGTTTAAAATAAAACAGAAGCTCTCCCTCTTTGTCATTAGCTTAGACCCCTAAGTTGAGTTTCATGGTATTGTAGAATTTCTTAACATAAACATAATCTTTGGTGTTTCTTAATCGTACCTGTTCACTGCGGTTTTTGTGCTTTGTTGTGTTACGCAGCTTTAAGAATTACGAGGGTTCTAGAATGTTCGTGTAAAGAAATTTTAAAACAAAAACAGAAATACTGGTACAATAAACTTTGCGGGTAGATATTCTTTCTTGTCTAGGGAAGCTCCCAGGGGCACACGAACAAATACTGGCAACCATCATGGCATTTTGTGGAATGTAAAAATTAAAAATAAAAATCTTTTCCTTTTCGTGCTCAAAAAAGAGTAAAAGAAAGTCAATAAACTATAAAAGACAATACTTAAAATCTGTACACTCGCAAGTGAAACAGGAAAAGGTTGAGTCGATTGGCAATACTATTGGGTTTAGATAGATCAGTGTTTTACCAACATCGCACAACCGTGCATAAGAGATTCCTGCGTAGAGGGTCAAAGGGTTTGTGGTTGGCGCTTTTCCAAAAGCACATGTGGTTTTTCGAGTGGGCCATACCGGGCGAGACGTGCGCTGTAGCCAGCGGGGGTAAGTTTGGTAAGATTAGAGTCGCTGAGATTTTTATGCCTGTTTGTCATTCATGAACATGTATGTGGGTGTGCGGGGGTGTGTGTGTGTCTGTGTGTCGATGTATGCGTGGAGTTTCGATATAATTTGGCTACTTTTTTGATTTCTTCAACATCAAAGGTAGTCCGGTTTTGGTCTTGTGCTTCGACACCAGTATGGTGGCCGTTTTGCTGGTTTGCTGAGTTGCGGCCACCCCACCCTCGTCCTCACATGCCGCAGACGTTTCCGATGCCACCGGAAGATGACGGTGATCGTCAACGAGCCGCGGCATGTTGTAGAGGGTTCCGGTTGTCTTAATCAGCGCCCCTTGTTGTGTAGCGACGGCAGGGTTACTTATTTTAGTGCTAATTAAAACGATGGTCGAACCTGACCGAACTCCAACGGGTGCCGCCTTTGCTCTTTCGTTAGCCATTTGCTTGTTGGCTGGTGCCGATTGTTTAGTTGACACATCGATTCCTTCCTGTTTGGCTGGTGGTATCTTATGTTGTTGGGTAGGGTAGTTGAAAATACTGCTGGTAGCTGCTATTTCTGAAACTGGCGATGTAATCAGCCGTGTAATACCACCACTGTCGAGCATGGTCTTTGTGGGCATGGCATAGGATGTTGGTTTATCCTCGACCGTACTGGCTTTTCCCCCGGTGGCGGTGGCGCTGGCGGTGGTGGTGGTTGTTGCTGTTGGCACTTTCGTATCTCAAGTAGATTTATGCTGTGCGTGAATAAGCTTCTCCATTTCTTTGTGAATGCCACTAAGTTCAGCTATCTGAGCATTGAACTGATTACACAATGTATTCATCTGCTTCAGCTGCAAAAACACACGCATAGATGTAAGCATTTGGAAATAAAGACACTATCGAATCGAAACGATCGATGGCGAACGCATTACTCACCATTGGATCGTTTTGCTTATCCTTCAGCGATTTATTTGCGGCCTTCAACTCCACCTCTTGGTTCATCAGTTCGGCTTCGAGTCCCTCGATGCGCGTTTTCAGCGAAACGATCTCGCGCCGCAGTTCCTCCGTGATCTCGCTGCTGGCACCAGCAGCCGCAGCGGCATTGCCCGGGGGAGCACCCTTACCAGCCTCTAGATCCTGATAACGTAGTTTTAATCGTTGATTTTCCTCCTTGTACGAGTGTAGCTGGCGTTTCCATTCGTCGACATTTGCCGTTGACTCCTTGAGAAGAGAGAAGTAAGATGAGAATGTTAGAAAGAGCCTGCTCGTACATTACTAACTAGTATGTATTTGTACCTGCAAAGCACTGGTGAGTCGTAGATTGTTGCTCTTCAAAGTGGCTAACTCTATTTCCCATTTTTTAGCGTTAGCAGAACTGCGAAAAAAATAGATGCGTCTCATTAAGGTAAACTTCTGGTGCGCAGAATGGAGAACTTTTACTTGCTTTACGAAAGTATACAAAATAATGTGTACAAGTGATGAATATTCGTGATTGAAACAAGAAAATAATGCGAATTTTTTACATAAAAATGTGGGAAATCCCTCCAATCTTGGATTGCTTTCAATGATTCACATTTTTTTTTTTTTTGTTTACGTTCAAGCTATGAATTGTACAAGGGAACACAACGGGAAATTGACGTATTTCTACAGAAATATAACACATCCGGGCATTTGGTGGTAATAATATAAAAGTAATGTAAAGTAATTTATCCTATCACGAAATGAGCAATTCAAAGCATTCGATGGAGGAACACTGCCATACGTAAGGTACTACTCTTGTTCGCCCTTCTCGTCTTCCTAAAGAATCCTGCTTACCTTTGTGCCAGGGCCAGCTTTAATCTTTCATTTTCGTATTTCAGTTGTTGCTCCGATGACGAAGTGACCGTACCATCGCTAGACGACGAGTTATTAATTGACAGCTGCTTTAGTTCGTTATTTAGGTTGTTGGCATTTGTTTCACTGATGTTGTGCGATGGACTGTCGGTTTTGCAACTCTGTCAATCGAGAAAGAAATATATTTTTTATGTTCACCATTCGATGTTCCCCTGGCCCGAGACTTACCGTCGTGGTGTTGTTTGCCGGTGCAAGCGGTGGTTCCAAATTTCCAGTTTCAAAAATATCCCCACTGTTGACCGACGCACGTGCCGTTATCGGCGATGCGTTAGCCGAAGCAGCAGCCGAGTTACCGTTGGCAGACGCCTTGTTAAGGGCATCTTTGGTGGCTTCTTTAACCTCTTGAAATTTAACTATAAACTGTTGAAATGAAGGTTAATCGTTTGGTAGATTCTATTTCAAGTTTTCTTTTTCATCTTTGTTCGAATCACTTACCTTACCAAGCTCAGCTTCCGATGCAAAACCAAGCCCGTACACTGTATTGGCACGCACATCGCTCCATTGGCCAAACTTTTGAGAAGTTTGGGTGAATGTCATATTCGGGGTAATTGTCGAATTAATAACAGCCTGTGGCGAAATAAAGTAGCAGCAGTTTAAGTACACTTTCCGATTATTTCAAAGACAGCTTCAGTGTGGGTTGTTTTGATGGTAAAATATTTTGTTGTTGAATCGATTAGTTGACTCTTACAGACCTTGCTTCCTTCCACACTGATGATACGATACAGGTTACGGGAGGAATCATAGAAGAAACTAACGGCAATCGCCTTCGAGCTTGCAGTTATCCAGGTCCGCTTGGTCTTGGGATCTATGTGGAACACATGAGCGTTGCAAGTGAAAATTGGTTGCTCCCTGCAGCATCCGGATGAAGGCGAGAAACACGGAAAGCATCATTAACCAATTGTACACTACACCGCTCCCAAACCCTCCCACAATGTCTTTTCACTTCCAACAGCACGAACTTGTGGGTGGTGTAAAAGTTCTTCCAACCCAGATCGAGCTGCTCAGTTAAACATCTTTTCTGCTCTGCTGAGGCAGGTTTCATGAATTAAAGTGAGCCTTACACTTACCCCATTTTGCACAGCGAGTTTCTATAGGACTTTTAACATGAAGAGAACTATTTTACAACACTCTGAAGGCAACGCCGTCGATATAGAAAAGCAGCTTTTCGACTTCTTTCGCTGTCAAACGGGCGACATGCCCTAAGGTCTATGAAAGGGAGGCCAGGTATGTACACGGCTATTTTGTGCACCACCATCAATTTGACAGCAATGATAATAAACCATTCGTAAAGGAACTGTTCATTGAATTCTATCCGTAAGCCCCCTTTTATTTATTTGAATCGAAAACTGTGCAAATCCTTTTCCTTAACAAGCGCGTTTTCGAATTTGAAATGAATTAATTGAATGATTATGAATAAACCGTGCTCTTGCATAAACTTTGGTATATACTATTGGTATTGTAACAGTGTGTGTGACCAAACAAGATACACACTAGTGTTGGCAGAATCGAGATTCGGAAGATTCGAAGATTCGATCCCTAGACGGATTCTAAAGATTCGAATCCCATCTGTCACCGTCCGTCCACACGGCGCTGCGACAATTCTGCGACCGGGGTTTCTGCGACCGATTTGTGCTCACCGGAAGTGTCAAAGTAATCAAAAGTAGCCCAAGTCGGCCATCTTGCATGTCAAAAGTGTCGCAGAAACTCCCGCCGGCACTGGGTCGCAGCGTTGGACAATCTGGCCAACGTTTTTGTCGCAACTTTCTGCGACATTACAAAAAGACCGTTATTCGTATGTAAAAATGGTCATTTTCGTGGTTTGCTCGACGAGAAGGAGTTTTGATATAGTAAATAAATATACTGGCGTGCTAATTCATGTTTTTAATGCGTTTTTTAAATTTAACTATTGTGTTAAAATGAAAGAATGTAAATAATAATTTTAATGTAAATGCATATAGCATATTTTTATTGTACAGAGTGTGTTGTGAAGACCATCAACCATCAAAAAACCTCAATCGTTTCATCAGTAAATGACTCAAAACAAAATAGCACAACACTGTTTGTTTTGTTTTTGTTTTGCACTCCACCCTACCAGCACAACCAACGTTTAAGTCGATAGAAGTGCTTTTGATCATCGACTTGTGCATCGTTTTTATTACGTCTGTTTTTATGTTATTTGTGAACAAAAACATAAACTCCAGAATAAAACTCTTTCTAGTCGAGCTAAAAAGGATACGGATAACGGACATATCAAAAAGTTTGAACAATACTTAAGCGCTTCCAAAACTACGCTTTTAACGTTTACTTGTTTTTACATTGATGTTTTTGACTTTCTAAAATGCTTACCCATGTAATGATTCCCCAAAATATGTTATAGGGCGCATTTACATTGAAGTTATTATTGACGTTCATACATTTTAATTCAAAACATGAATTAATACGTCAGTATATTTATTTACTATATTAAAACTTCTTCTCGTTGAACAAACCGGCGTTACTTGTTTTTACTTTAATGCTGTTGACTTTCTAGAATAATAAAAATATGCTATATGCATTTACATTAAAATTATTATTTACATTCTTTCATTTTAACACAATAGTTAAATAAAAAAACGCATTAAAAACATGAATTAGCACGCCAGTATATTTATTTACTATATCAAAACTCCTTCTCGTCGAGCAAACCACGACAATGACCATTTTTACATACGAATAACGGTCTTTTTGTAATGTCGCAGAAAGTTGCGACAAAAACGTTGGCCAGATTGTCCAACGCTGCGACCCAGTGCCGGCGGGAGTTTCTGCGACACTTTTGACATGCAAGATGGCCGACTTGGGCTACTTTTGATTACTTTGACACTTCCGGTGAGCACAAATCGGTCGCAGAAACCCCGGTCGCAGAATTGTCGCAGCGCCGTGTGGACGGACGGTCAGATTCTAAACACGCTTTCCAGACTGCACCGTCGCGTAACGCGACGTCGCCTGACAGGCGCTGAATTCCATACTCGGGGCCACACTACAGCGCGACGTCCCGTTTCAAAAGTAGCCCAGTTTCGGCAGAATAATCGCGCAAGCCAAGCGTGACAGAGGTAGGGGAGTATGTGGAAATATGTATCACATTGGGGCGCAAACTCGGCTAAAATTTTTTGTTGAACTTTGAGGTAGTAATGCATGATATTTGTTTAACTACGTATTTTATGCACCCTGAGTGAGTTTGGCGCTTCTACATTTGAAATTCACTGAGAAAACCATCTAAAACAAATCGATGATATTTTGCCCCGTCGTAGGAGGTATATATTTCTCCGTTATCTCCTACTTGTTGAAGAGCAGTTTGTTTACGTTTCGGCTCCCGAAAAAACTTGGTAAAAATATTAATTAAAACTGAGTTCCATAACTGAATTACATTTGTGAAGCCTAAAAATAAGTAGCACAATGAAAAATCCGATGTTTCGTGGATAATATTGCTCGTTTTGTGTTTTGGCTTGTATACGTTTTGTCTAGCTGTCGGTTTGTTTACGTTTCGAATTGACATTTGAAAAGAGCTAGCGCGTCGTCGCATTTTTCGCTGTTTCTACACTAGGCATCGTCTAGCGCGATTTGTGCGACATTTTTTTTATATGGAGCTGCTGTAGTGTGGACCCCGAGTGACACGGGGATTTTAATTGATATTTTATCCATAAATTTTTCGGGTGCCGAAACGTAAACAAACTGCTCTTCAACAAGTAGGAGAAGATGGAGAAATATATACCTTCTACGGTGGGCAAAATATCGTCGTTGTCTGTTTAAGTTTGTTTTCTCAGTGAATTTCAAATGTAGAAGCGCCAAACTCACTCAGGGTGCATAAAATACGTAGCTAAACAAATATCATGCATTACTACCTCAAAGTTCAACAAAAAAATTTAGCCGAGTTTGCGCCCCAATGTGATACATATTTCCACATACTCCCCTACCTCTGTCGTGCTTGGCTTGCGCGATTATTCTGCCGAAACTGGACTACTTTTGAAACGGGACGTCGCGCTGCAGTGTGGACCCCGAGTGAGGCAAAATATCGTCGTTGTCTGTTTAAGTTTGTTTTCTCAGTGAATTTCAAATGTAGAAACGCCAAACTCACTCAGGGTGCATAAAATACGTAGTTAAACAAATATCATGTATTACTACGTTAAAATTCAACAAAAAATTTTAGCCGATTTTGCGCCCCAATGTGATACATATTTCCACATACTCCCCTACCTCTGTCGCGCTTGGCTTGCGCGATTGTTCTGCCGAAACTGGGCTACTTTTGAAACGAGACGTCGCGCTGTAGTGTGGACCCCGAGTGAAGGATTTAGATCGATGTCGATTATCCGAGTTGTTCTATCCAACCCAACCTATTTAGCCCGACCTATTTAGAACGAACAGATTGAAACTGGTTTAAAGTTTAGTACAAAATAAAAAACGGTTGGGGTAATGGTACCAATAGTAGTTTAGTCATGTAACTAACAAAATGATGTAATTTATACTTGTCAAGAACACAATATTTTACGTATTTATACAAATTCTGATCGAAACACCATTATTCTTCTGAAAATCATATTTTTTCATATGGAATCATTTATACATTGTTAACACGTTGACTGCCATGTCACCCAAAAGTGGTTACAGTTCTAAAAAGTTCTAAAAAGTTTTTTATCCAAAAACAAACAAAAATGTAACATAAAAATTATAGTATTATTTTTTGTTATAATTCTTTGAGTAGCAAAATTTTTGCTTAGCCTTTAAAAATCGTTGGTTTAATAAATGTTTTAAGCAAATTTTATTAAAAAAGATTGTTCTAAAAAAGTGTGCTAAAAACACTTGGCAGTCAATGTGTTAAGGAACTCAGCATACATTTTAGTACAACCGTTTGGCAAATATTATTTTTGCAGCCTCTATAAAACGGAGGGGGAAGATTTATCTTTTGAACACTCCATGGAGGATCAAAGAACATTTCATTCTTGGACAAGTAACGCTACAGTGTTTAGTTCTTCGTAGAGCTAGGATTTTATTAGCACCTCTTACCATCATGGGGCCACTTACCCTAACAATTCGAACATCAACAAAATGCACAGATTTAAAAATACTGATCGATTAAGAAGAAAACATCAATCTTTAAGCACTATTTAAATCTGCGTCTATTATAAATCTGCTAAATAAAACTGTTGCTTTCAATCAGTGTATGCAAACGTAGATTCCATTCAAATTACAGATCATTCTTCCATAAGTGACCCTTGGTATCATGCAACGCAACTGAACTCTGCTGAACTGCACATCACTGTACGTTCCAATAGACTTTTGTCCAATAGACTTATGTCCATCATTGCACAAGACGACGATAGACTAAGCTTTTTAATTTGATGTCTTGATCTGATTGGTCGGCCCCATGAGCGCTCACTCACCAACTTGACTTCGTGGGTTCGAATCCCAACCGGACCCCCTTTCCTGTACGAGAGGACTGACTATCCATGTCCTCAAAGGGAAAAAGTCTAGTAAGCCCTTAACGGGACAGGCATGACCAACACGGTCGTTACACCAAGAAGAAGAAGAAGATCTGATTAGCGTGCCGATGCGGGTGTATCGACGTTGGCCAACGATGCTATAAATACTGAATTGAATATTTTATTTAGTTCTTTTATCTTCAAGGAACTAGTGGATACACTTGCAGTTATGCGCAGCACTGTTGTGCCGTTTTTCTCCGCATAAAACGCCAATAGTTGTGCCCGCTGTAAAATGAAAAAGACAAAAACAGATATCCACCGCCGGGTATGAATGAAATTAATTTATCGTATTTGACGTCGTCTCCTGGATAAGGGCGCGTGCGCAGATTCATGTGTCATCTGGTACATGGGAGGCTTGTGTGCAGAAATCTATCAATAGAATTCCAGAGGTGATAGGTGATGAACGGCACGGGAGCATACGGAAAAGAAAGAAAATTTGCTTGCATATTTTCCACCAAGCGGGAACCGATGCCAGTTGCTGCAGTCGATTTGTGCACAAACTTGTGACCACCGAAACCGTCGCAGTCCAGACCGTGTTTCGATGCGATGTGTTCGTGAAAAGTAAGAACCAGTAAAATAATGTTTTACATTCACGGCAACCTTCCGGACTGAGCGCTAGGTGAAAATTGATAAAGAACGACAAGCAAAAAAAACTAAAAAGGGCTCCAACCAACAGCAAACGGGTCGATATACAGGCAGCTCCAACCCCCACGTTGCAACAGAGGGTTCGCGCCACACCACCCCGCGGCCGTGAGTGTGAGAGTGGAGCAAAGGGACAGTATTAGTTGGTGGACGGTGCGTTTCCAGTTCGGTTAATATAGTTTGCACGCCGTCGACGCTTTTAAGCCCTTTTTTCGGCACTCGAAAAAGGTACGCTTGCGAGTGGAACATGAATCTTTGAAACTTCCGTAGCGCCATCTCAGCTATCATTGTTTCGCCAAAGCCGTACCGTGGCCCAGTGTGAAAATGACCTTTCGCAGCATTTGTTTGTCCTATCTCGCAATATGGAACATTTTCCTGGTGCTCCCGATCGTTACATCGGACAATGATTACATCTCAGGTAAGTGTGGAGAAATTCTGGCGAGTGTTAATGCATACAACAAAGCAGAAACGACCCCTCAAATTGTTTACACTACACGGTTGACTTGGGCGCCGCCACATTCGTTGGGTCGATATGGTTTAAATGTGCACCAAACAAAGCACTTCCATCATGCCTCCGCATTGTGGGTGGTTTGTGTGGGTGTGTTTTTTTCTCTTTGGGTTTGCATGCCCTGAATTCAACGATTACTTTGATATCCTATTCATATGGACTTGTTGCTTCGTGTACGAATCGTACCAACATGTTTAACATAGTTTCATGTGCATGAATATGCAAATAATGTGCATGAATGATCCTACCACAAACATAAGGGCCTTATTGTGTGGAAACCCGTGTAATACGCGACATATGTTTACTAGCTTTCATCTCCGGAAAGTATCGATGAGAATAGCGAAAACAGCAATGCTGATCGAATATTCTGTAATGGGGAAGCTTTTCTTTTCTGTTAACACTTGTATGTGAAATATTTGAGGTTCATCTTCCAATTTACTATGAGTTTCAGTTAAATCGGATCATTATTGTGCTTGGGAAATTGAGCAAAGAAGAAAAAAGAATGTAGATAGGAGTTTACACTATACAAAAAAGTTTACAGTATAGAAAATATACAAAAACAAACATGAATTCATTTAAACAACTTAGCTTTCAAATGTTTAAATCGATGCATTTTGGTTAATTTTTGATATATTTTCCATATAGTTTTTTTCATCTTAACATATAAATAACTAAGTTTATATTTTTCTTCTTCTTTGGCGTAACGATCGTCTTCGGTCATGCCCTATTATGGACTTACTAGACATTTTCCCTTTCTGTACGTGCATAGCCAGCCTCCTCACTCAGGGGAGGGGATCCGGTCGCGGTTGAGATTTGAACCCACGCATAGAGTTGATGTTATTTAAAAAATAAAATTATGTTCAAACATTTCAAGACGAGAACCAGAGTGTATCACAAGAGGCCGGCCAAAGTGTTCATATTTCTTCAAATGCAATGTAAAATTTTTGTTTATAAAATAACTGAATGGAAAAGTAACAGAAAATGACATACGATATAATTGAATAAATTCTCACAAGTTAATAATAAAACAAAACAAACTATAACATGATAATATAGTTTTAAGGAGAATTCTTTGAAATTATTAGCTAATCATTTTCCAGATCTTATCACGAGGAAACACCACGCCACAGGTGTGGGATCGAAAACTCTCTTCGGAGAGAGGCCTTGTCCCACTTGGGGATGTCGTGCCACAAAAAAAAACCTTATATTATACTACTTGTATTTTACTACCACTGGGTTTCTACCACTGGTTTTGATAGATCAATAATTTCAATCCTGCACTTTCCAGTTTCGGATTCTTTTCACTACTTTTCAGTGGTAGTTCAATTCTGTAGACGATTCATCAGTTTAATTTTAATAATTTGTTAAATTAAACGTTAGCTACCCCTTTTCTACCGGCAGGATATCGACGAAGATTACATCCAATGACGCCGATGTCCTGGACAAAGGGTAAGTTTAGAGAATCTTGGCGACCCGTTGAAAGAATTCGGGTCTCAATTCACGCATTCACTTCTGTGGATTTCTCAGATGGCGATACGGCGGAAAATATGGTGAAAACGATCAACATTTGGATCGAAGAGCAGGCGCGGCGTCGCTTTTTGAAGCACCTACAGAGTATGCAGGCGGCCAGTAGCAAACCCGCTCCGATACCATCGTTTGCCGACCCTGGCGTGACCTACACCTACCAGCTGCCCCTGAGTAATCAGATCAATTCGGTCGAACCGATTAACTTTGCGGTCGGACCAAGTGATCCACGGTTCTACGATCAGGCCAGCGGTGTTGCCCGGGAACCGGACCTGGAGGACGACGAGACCGACGTTGACGATGGCTTTCCGTACCGCTCGGGACCGGAACCAGATGCCGAAAGGCCGAAGGATCATCGGCGCGAGTCGGAATTGACCAACGACGCGGAGCCGATAATGGACCAGGACTTGGTGTACGGTTACCGTCATCCGCCACCACCGCCCCCGATCCGACCCAAGCTGGGCAAGGGCACGCACATGCGCAATCAGGCCAATGCCAAAAACACCCTCACCACACCGGCGCCCGGCGGCTCGCAGCTTGTGGACCGACGCAACTCGAACGGAGTGGTGCAGCAACCCATCGAGCTCGGCACCGGCCTGGGCATGTATCTGATCGCGCTGATCGCGGGTATCAGTGCGGCCATAACGGTGGCTCTGATTTCGATCGGGTTCGGATGGTACACGTAAGTGAAAACAGTCAACTTACGGAAAACAGGTCGACAATACTTTTATTGCTCTCCACCCACAGGCTGCACAAACGGACCAAAGCAGCGGCCGATGTGGAGTATCCGGCGTACGGAGTGACCGGACCGAATCGAGACTCGACGGCGGGCTCCACCGCTGCTGCCGCCGGCGATCGCAAACTGGCCCAGAACGCCCAGATGTACCACTACCAGCACCAGAAGCAACAGATCATCGCGATGGAAAACACCACGCGCAGCGCCAACCACTCCGAGCAACCCAGCGAGGACGAGAACGAGGAAGGCGACTACACGGTCTACGAGTGCCCTGGTCTGGCACCGGTAAGATATGAACATATACAAGAGTAATCAAGACCACCGTGACCATGGCCACGTGAAACGCGCCACGTGTTTCAAATTCAAATAACAACTAATTACCGAAGAGGTCAAAGTCTCTAAAATTTAAAAAAAATAACAACAAATTTAAAAAAACCGTTGAGTTAATTTCCATTAATAGAAAATTTCTTAATTGAAAACCTTTTTGCTAGTGCAATTCCGACACCAATCTACTCTCCAGTAATTTCCCAAGCTAGAGGGAAGAACCTACACCCCGTTTGAGTTCATGCTATCTAAAGATAAACAATGTTTTTAAGAACAACGACACACATTATAAAAAATAAGCTTTCGAACATATCACCTATGCTGCTCGAGTTTCGAATAAATTTTGAACTATGTTGTTTAAATTGATGCGATGAAGACAAGCTTGATCATACGAAACCAATAATAAAATCCGTTTACACACCACGCCACAGGTGTGGGATCGAATCTCGAGTCTGGCAAGCCCCTTCTTTAAGAATTATCTTTACAGTGAAATAGTTCCCACATGTATCTGCCAGTTTGCGGCGTTTCTTGAATGTCACTTGATTCTTACAACATTTTTGTTTTGTTCTTTCTCTTCCAAGACTGGTGAAATGGAAGTGAAGAACCCGCTTTTCCTTGAAGAAGGACCAGTGAATGGAGTCTCCCTGCAACCATCGATCAGTGGTGAAGGTCCAGCCCTGGGGGTGGTCTATTTGGAAAAACCCGTGCAACCGCAGGCCCACAACAATAACAAAAAATCGGTAAGATGCCCGGATGGTTAACGTGATGATGGAAAGCAGGTTGATAACCATTTTTTCCTTTTTTTTTAGGGTACATAAGCTGTACGTCAGAAACATGGAAACATATTTCCTTTTTGTCGCCAAGGTTTGAATTTTCATTTCACGCTACTTCGAATGCATTGTCTTGCTCAGAGTAAATAGAAATTTGAAGGCCTAAGCTTTTTATTTTGAAATTGTTCCTGAAATCGGTTTGCCTTCGGTGGATTTGTATTTATTAATTCAAGATAAACAAGATAATTTATTTGAGATAAACGTAAAGTTTCCACCTGTTAAAAATGGTATATATGGATTAATGCACGTGCAATAATGTACTGCGCACCATAAGAAGCCTAAACAAACTTCCTCTGATAACAACCACGTCCAGTTACATTCTGTACCAAATCCTAAACCAAATCTATTTAATATCAACCGGTTTGTATCGCTAGTCGGGCGATTGAAAGAAATTATATCATCTTGCAGTAGAAATAGAACGCTGCGAAGGCAGCAAAAAATGATAAATATATTCATTGACATATAAATTCAGAGAATAACACACACACATACACACCAACACACAGAAAAACGTATATAAATATACATATATATATATATAAATGTTGAAATATGTATCAAAAATAGATTTTATTCTTGCTTGCATTGGGCAACTATATGAAAAAACGGGAAAATTTGAGCTGAAATTACGTTGCAATCGAAGAGGGTATAGTCAAATGATGAGTCGAATAAATGGAGTGCACGCAGCGAAAGTATCTATCTTTTTGGTGGTTAAAATGCGATAGAGATGCAAAATCAGAATGGTTTACTTCGCCTTGATTGTGCGACAAACAATAACGAATGTGTTACAATTGATGATGCAAATGTTGCAAAAACAAACAAAAACAAAAAATGCAACGGTATTGGAGGCTAAATCAAACACGAGATAGAGGAAATTCCGTAGGGTGTGGGAACAGTTGTGATTGGAATGGAAGTAGTGACAAACCTTGTCGTAGCCAATAGTATTTGTAATAACCGTCTAATAACTGCTCATCTGATGAGTAAGGCAGCTAGTTTACGTACTGTACATTTCCCAACAACAAAAAAAAACAAACAAACAAACTCAACCCGATGACTTACTTTTCTTGCTACATCCGGGCTGAGCAAGCATGTTTGGCCGGTGGACAAACAAATAAACAATCAAACTTTGGCTCTGATCCAATTTTTTAATCGTGCAACTTACCGATCAGCAAATACAGGTACGATGGTAGTCGATAAACTTGTGTAACTTTTATGGAAACTGTGTGGAAGCAACCAATAAATAGCATCAAATGTGTCGGTTATCTGTGTATAGAGTTATTCATAATTTTATGTCTTGTACTATTTCTTCCACTATGCTCTGAGGAAACAAATAAAACAAATTCCAAATGTATACTTATTCCTGTTTTAATCATGCACGAACACACTGATTAGTTTTTTTTTAATGTTTAAGAAATCTTTTTCCTCGCGCTATACTAGGGTATACATTTTAAGTTTAAATTTCCTTACGTTACTCGTAACGTGTTTTTATTTAGAGCCACTTAGTTTCAAACATATAACTATGAGTAATCCAGCCTAGATGGGTCCACCAAAGCCGAGTGGACAAATTTTCATCGGCGTTAGGAAAAATGTACACAATATTTGAATGAAATACATTTTATATATAACTCAGCGGCCAGTCAGAAGGTTTAGCCGAAACGATTGATGTTGGCGCTTCACGATCAACTGTTCTCCATTGTGCTCTAGTTAGAGAGCTTTAGAACACTAGCTCCGAGCCGTCCTTTCTTAGACCCTGGCATCCATCGGCACTTCCACATATTTCTATATTTTTCTTTGCTATTTGACAAGATGACCAGCCATATAACAGATTCCGCCACTTTGATATCTACCGTTTGCTTCAACTTCTATTGCACTTTGAGTTTCTTTAGCAAAGTCAAATCATGCTTCAAATTAGAGCTCTCAAGGTTTTAAAGTGAGTTCTTAAGAATAAAGAGAATACTGAAAAAATCCCCAAAGCGAACCCGACATGTCTTACAACATCCAAATTGTACTGGATTCAATTTGAATGATATAATTTGTTCTCACCACAAAAGAAATGCTATTCTTGATGATGTTGTTTTCCAAAGAAAGTTGCTGGGATTATTAGTTTTTAACTGCGAAATCGTTGAAATTTGTTCACTTTTTTCAATACATTCGTGAGTACGGAAGGGTTTACTGGAATGAAATCCTTATTCGCCGATCATTTACAGACAAACGCTTCTCGATTTCGATGCTATGCGTCGAAGTTCGAAAGCCTTTTGTCGTAAAGCAAAAATATATAAAAAATATGTGAATTCACTTTTAATCACTTCACCTGGCGAGTTTCGTAGTATAAAAAAGTGTCGTTAGGAATAGAATCTTAAATCTAAACCGAAGCGATGCGTTTATATTTTAACAGCAGCTTGACTGGACAACAAAATGAGCGTGACTGTCTGCACAACATACAGAAATGCCTTATCGAATCTTGCCGTACCCCGACCGAAGGTGGGGCGACGTGCGCGTTGTTGGTGGCCGAAGACGGTGTGGCGCGTCAGTCGGGTTGGCCAGTTTGAAAAGCGTTAGGAAAAGTGGGGAAAACGCTATATTACCCGCCGACTAGCAGTCCTGGCGAACTAGTGCACTTCTATCCGTCCACGGTGTTAACATACTGAGGGATCTAACTCCTCCGATTGAGGCAGGGATACTCGGACAAAATAGTTGCAGGTGCATAGCGTTAGATTATTCAGTTTGGTTTTTTGCGTACACACAACTATATAAAAAAAATATATCACTTTGTGAATTGTGCTTTTGGCAGGTCGCTAGGTGTAGGATGTGACTTCCAGCGTGAATGCAGAGTGAAATTAACGTGCTTGGATAGTTCCTCCATCAGTTAAACTTTGTGAGGTGAGCGAAATCACTGCTCAAACATGTTGTCCCAAACCACCCAGTGTAAAGGAGAAAAATATTTTACAGTTATATGTTACGGTATTTGTATGTTTTCAGTGGGGTGATTGAATAATAACTAAATTTAGTAGATGGTTAACTCTTGATAATTTCTTTCGTGTTCTTTTAAATTTTCGTATAATATTAAAAACAGACCTAAGCCGATGTGTTACAACTAATGGAAAGCAAAATAATAAAAAATAATAATAATAAAAAACAAAAAGTATCAAAACACCCAGTGCCAATGTGCCAGTGATAGACTCGGATTTTACCGGACTGTTCCCAATGCCACAAGCCGCAGGCACCGGCAAAGTCGCTGCATCCAGCCAGGAGTTTAGCTCCACCGAGAACCCGTTTTCACTGCATCTCTTCATTACATAAAAGGTTCGCCAAAGTGATGTAACGAAGAAAACTGCACGCGTTGTACGCGGTGACAACTTCGTTCGGCACTTGTTTGGCCTGTTGCCTGATTCTTCCCGCTGCCGTTAATGCGGTCAGTATCATGGCACAGAGATTCGCCCACTGATATAAATTCATATTTCGAGTGTCCTAAAGCTATACGGTGACATAGGACATAATACGTGGATGGTGTCCCAGTGGGTTACATTTTCTCATGGGGATCATATGATCATCAGGGAGGGATTTTATTACGGGAGGGAGTTGAGATGAGTAAGTAGAAAGGCAGTTAGTCTCTGTTAGGTTAGGACCTCCACCAACCAAAGCCGGACCGTTGCCTACTTCTAGCATTGCGATCAACTTGCGTAATGTTTGAACGAGGTAAACCGTACAGCGTGGTGTCTAAATGTGCATGTGCTCAATTATGTAAGTCTGCATTGGGTTCGCAATCCTACGGCTTGGGCAGATTGTTGTTGCATACCGGCAAATGCACTTTTTCGACTCCCCGAACGCCTCCACCGTCGAGGTTGGTTTTGTTTCTGCAATTACTCTTAATCCACGGTAGCTGCATGCATTCTCTTGATTTTTTTTGTTTGTTTCTGCTATGTCTTGCTATTGCCCATAAGCATTTAGCTCATCGTCGTTTGATGGCTTTATTGGTGCAATTTTGCATGGCATTGTTTTTTGCTATTGTTACTAAAGAATCGGAAAGAAAGTTCTAGTATCCGTACTTACTTCACTGCAAGTAGGTAAATGGAAGACTGGAAATTGACAATTTCATACCAACAATGCAACACTGTTTCAGTTTAAGTTGCATTAAAGTTAACACATACATTTAAAATTGATTAGTCCTACTTTTTTCAAATTTAACAACAAATTCCAAAAGCTATTTCAATTTTTTTGATCGCAAATTACATTGTATGATGCAATATTGTTGTTCTCGTAATCTGAATCAGTTTTAGGATCAGTAGGCATTTTCATTCCAATTCTTTCCAAAACATTATAGCTTCGAAAAGATGCCTAGAATTACCATCAACGGGACATTATCTTGATCTTAGTAGACATCTTTAGAACTATTATGGAATCGGGTCAAATTTCCAGCATCTTTCGAAAAAAAAACTGGTTGAAATGATACCTTGGCACTTGGCAGGCAAGTGGCATTGATTATTGAGTATGGCACATCATCAATACTCATCATGTACGGATACTTTTTTGTCATCGATTTTGAACCTTTTTTTGGGTTTCGTTAGAACAAAGTGACCTACAAGTAACTTTTTCGAAATGTTAAGTACTCATTGGATAGATTAGAAGTTTATCTACGATATGTCGTTTAAATGGTTGTCCTAGGTCACGTAGTCGCTGAGATAACTAGGCTTAAAGTTGAAATTGGTAAATGTACGGATACTTTATTGTCAGACTGTATGTTTGAACTCAACAAATTCTTCTATGTTTGAGCATAACAATTTCTTTATGTACTGGCGGGTTTGAGATATGCATAGGCTGCGCATCATACAACCATTGTTGAATTAAGGCTTAATCTCGTTGTGGTACCTTGTTTGCAGAACATAAATCGCGCTGAAACCCGTACGAAAGTAGCAAAAGTATACGAACCATGTGGTACTTTGTCGCATGCTGCATAGTGCTGCTATTGTTATGGCTCCACCTCGACAACCTGAGACCGGCTAACTTCCCGCCCGGTCCGAAATGGTACCCGATAGTCGGCAGCGCGCTCTCGCTCATGTCCGCCCGCAACAAAACAGGAATGCTGTGCAAGGCGGTCGAGCGCATTGCCTTCGATTACCCCGAGCATCGAGGGGTCATTGGCTTCAAGATCGGCAAAGACATGGCGGTGATGGCGGTTACGGCCGAATCGCTCAAGGAGATGATGAACAACGAAGACTTTGACGGACGGCCAACGGGCATCTTCTACGAAACGCGCACCTGGGGTCTCCGGCGCGGAGTTCTGCTCACTGACGAGCAGTTCTGGCAAGAGCAGCGACGCTTCATCGTCCGCCATCTGAAGGAATTCGGCTTTGCCCGGCGCGGAATGACGGAGATCATCCAGAACGAGGCGGCCTTCATCCGCAAGGACTTCGAGGAGCTGATAGCGCAGAGCGGCGACGGATGCGCCGTGGTGCAGATGCAGGGCGCCTTCTCCGTGTACGTCCTCAATACGCTGTGGCTCATGATGGCCGGTGTGCGGTACGGGAAGGACAACAGCGACCTGAAGTACCTGCAGTCGCTGCTGCACGAACTGTTCGTCAACATCGACATGATGGGTGCGCTGTTCAGCCACTTCCCGTTCCTGAGGTTCGTAGCTCCGCGACTCTCCGGCTACCAGCAGTTCGTGGAGATCCACGAGTGCATGCACCGGTTCATAGGGGCCGAGGTGGAGCGCCATCAGCGCAACTTCAATCCCGACGACGAACCACGTGACCTGATGGACGTGTACCTGCGGACGCTGGAGAACAACAACGCACCGTCGGACAGCTTCTCCCGCGAACAGCTGCTCGCCGTTTGCCTGGACATGTTCATCGCCGGCTCGGAGACGACCACCAAAACTCTCGACTTCGCCTTCCTGTACATCGTGCGCAATCCACCGGTCATGCGCCGGATACAGCAAGAAATCGACGAGGTTGTCGGCCGCAGCCGGCTACCAACACTGGAGGATCGTCCAAAGTAAGTGAACTTTCAATTTCCAACCAGCTTTTGCTTAGCGAACAGAATGTTTAAATCATGTCAGCACACTTTCACTCAACTTTTACCCAAGAGCTACAAGGAGTGCTTTTTCTTGATTGCAGATTGAACTTTTTTAAAAAAATCAGTAACGAGAAAATTTGTTTATAAAATTCTATTCCAATCAAGTTGTTAAAACTTTAAGATAGAAAGTGTTTTTACTTAAGACACTTCGGAAAAATTGGGTTACAAAAAATCGAAGCTTAATTTATTGTTCTGAATCAGGTTTGTTATTAATGGGTTAGAATCATCCAATTCAACTTCAACTTAAAGTTAGTAAAAAGCAAGCTTTTCATTTCAAGCCGATGAATTCTGTCCCATTTTTTTTTTTGTACGATAGAAAGCTAAGCTTGCTGCGGGACTTTACTTTACTTGATTTTACTTTTAACACCCAGCATGCCATACTGTGAAGCAGCGACCCTGGAAGGATTGCGTTTGTTCATGTCGAATACATTCGGTATTCCACATCGAGCACTAAAGGACACCAAACTCTGCGGTTACGACATTCCCAAGGTATGTTCCATACATAATCTTTCGATCCGAGCGTCAACTGCTCATTACTGTCCGGTTCTTGCTTTCCCCAACCTAGGACACCATGCTGATAGGCATGTTCCGCGGGATGATGCTGGACGAGAATCTTTGGGAAAATCCGACCCACTACGTGCCGGAGCGATTCTTAAAGGACGGCAAAATACACATCCCGGCGCAGTACCATCCCTTCGGTGTGGGAAAGCACCGGTGCATGGGTGAGCTGATGGCCAAAAGTAACCTGTTCCTGTTCCTGACGACCACACTGCAGTCGTTCGATCTGCTGCTGCCCAAGGGAGAGCCCTTTCCGTCGGATGTACCGCTTGACGGAGCGACACCGAGCGTCCGGAAGTACCACGTTGCCATCCGTCCCCGCTGAGCCATTAAATGGTTGTGTTGTGTGAGAAAGCGCGAATGGGCAGGGCCATCATATCGTGTCGATAGATGGTCGCCTAAAGGAAGCTCGGAGCAAACAACAGTAACAAGTTTATTATAATATTTCACGCCCTTTCTACCACAAACAACGTGAATGGATCTACGTGTAGATCTTGAAACAAGTGGAATATCACAATAAAATAATAAGCAAAACATATTTCGGACTTACCATAGGCAGTAACTCCATTGAAATGGCATTCCTCCAGAAAGGTGTCCGTGTTCGCCGTAGCTGCTTACCAGTGCCTTCCATTTGTCATCAGCGCCGTAATCACAAAAAACAAGATCAAATCACACCAACGTAACGAGTGGCATACAGGACAAAACGTTTCCTGAATGTTTACTGTTCACTTCTTAGGCTTTTCTTGTTTTATAACAAAAAAGGGAGAAATACAATACAAATGTTGCACTTTTTCGTTTTCTTTTCGTTACAGCGAGATTAAATTGTTGTCTTTCTTAAATTGATTTGCATTGGTGTGTAATTAATGTTTATGTGTGAATGGTTGGGCCGTGTGTGTGTGTGTTGCTATTGGTTGTTGCTACACTGCTTACTGCGATTACGGAATCGAAATCGTGTCACAGCTTTTCTACATGCTCATTGCCCATCCATAGTGGTCAATACCATATTTCATACTATCTAATAGATCCTTCGACGGTTGAATTTCTGCGGGTTTGGAATAGAATGTATGTATATAACAACAGAGAACACAGAACACATCTGAGTGCTACCGAACCGACTGTCCACGGCGTCTTGTCGGCGGTAATAAACGGACCAGATGTAACGACTACGTAAGAACAAATCCTTTCCCAGGTCCGTAATTCCTATGTAATCCTTCCCATTCCAAGAACACTAGCTTGCGCTCTCTTTACCATTTTCCCTTCTAGGCTTCTCACTGTGTCTCGGTCACGACTTTCCAATGTTGAGTGTCGAGCGCGGAGTTGCAGCGTTCCGCCGTAATACCTCGTTCCTTCATATGGCGCGAGTCGAGACAGACATTGATCTTCCGGTGCTGTATCAATCCGCCATCCTTCAGCCGCCACTGTTGGTTCTCCGAATCGTCACAGTATTTCATCAGCACACTGTTGTACTTTGCACTGATCGTGAACTTGACCAGCGTCAGACAGAGATCATGATGTTTCAGTTCGCCCTTTCTATTGAGCACCCAGTTCTGGTTACCACCGTTGCCATGGCAGCTATACAAACCCACGACGGCCCCAGCAACATTACCAAGACTGTCTATACAGTACGCACCCTGCCGTATGCTTCCGTTGTTCCGCCGATCCGGTATACTAAGCTGAGGGTACACATTTTCCAGGTACCAGCGGAACGGTTTGCACTGTAACTCCCTCCGCAGCTGCAACCGATCGTCGATGTCTCCGAAGGGAATATTCGTAGCCAGCGGAACGGCCGCGTAATAGTACTTCTTGAACTCATCCATCCACACTTCGGCAGCGCGGCGCGTATTTTTGGCAAATATGTTCCCACTGCCACCACCCGGGAACGTGTACGGATGGCGCTTGCGGAACACGTGGCCGACACGGCTGCACGGGATGATCTCCAGCGAGCCGCCACATTGCCACACGCGAAAACTAATCTCCAGATTTTCGCCACCCCAAATGTCCATCTGCGTGTCGTAGGTGCCCAGCCGCTGGAAGTACGCTTTGTCGATCACGAACAGCCCGCCAGCGATCATCGGCGTGCGTATCGGTGCGGTCGGGTCGCGCTGCCGTGCCTTCCGCTCGGCATTGCTCAAGTACTCCCACTTGAACACCAAGTTCCAGTCGAACCCACCGCGCAGATCGGCCGACGCACCGATGTACTGAAACGTGTCCATGCTGATCACATCGATCACCGGACAGACGACGCGCGTCGGATCTTCGGCCACGCGTGCAAGCAGCGGCTCGAGCCAGTTCACATTGCATTCGCAGTGACTGTCCAGGAAGGTGAGCACCTTGGCGGTCGCCGCAGCCGCGCCGGTTACCCGAGACCGTACCAGACCTTCGCGTTTGGCGTTTCTGATCAGTCGCACCTTCTGGATCTTGGCCAGCTCCTGACCATCTTCGGGAAAGTCGGAATAGTCGTCCACCAGGATGATTTCATGGATTAGACGCTCTGGCGAACGATTCAGCACGCTGACCACCGTCCGCAGCAACGTACTGCGGGCTTCGTTATGGAACGTAATAATGACGCTGGTGGCGGGCAGATGCGCAATGCTGGATGGCTCGGACCAGCTGGACCGGCGGCACATCGCATTGCGCGTGTCCGGCAGCTCACGGTTGCTCTTCAATCCATCGCTCGCCTGCTGATTGAAGCGATTCCTTAAGTACGGATCCTCACCGCGCTGTAGACCACCCTTCTGAATGTAGCTCGTTTCGTCAAAGTAGTCCCACGTCATGGGCGGCGAGTTGTAACTAAATATACTATTGCTATTGCTATTGCTATTGCTACTGCTACTCAAGAGGTTGTGGCCATTCGTGCTGCTGCTGCTGAGCAACAAGCTGCTACTTTCCCCGTCCTTCGACTGGCTCAGGTGTTCATTGTCGCGATGCGTAAGCTCGTCGTGAGTACCGCCGTGGAAGCTGCGATCCGAGGACGCTGACGCGTGATGTGCCTTGCTGCTGCGCAAACGAAGCGCTCGATTGCCATCGTTATGATAGTAGTCTCCTTGGAAGTAGTAGATGACCACCAAAATCCACGTGATGGAGATGAGGCCGAACACTTTCACATTCCGTCTCATAGCGATCGCTTAGTGTGGCTGTTGTCGCGTTGCTCGTTCCAATGCAGAATAGGCGATTTCATCGATTTGCACAAGAAATGTCGCGCCCGAAAGGACTGCTGATCGCCTTGGACGTTGGGTCGGAATGACCAGCCGAGTGTTATACTGGACGCTGTTGATCCAGCAATGGTGGTTACTTTTAGTAACGTTGCACGGTGTGGATAATACTTTTACGTTCCATTCTTCCAACCCAGCGTTCCATTGGCTTGACCGCAGCGGGAAGAATTCAAAGCATTTGGTGTAAATTACTCGTTTCCCATCGATTTATCTGCAAAAAAGAGAAAAATAAGTATTAAAATTTGAATCAAAACATCCAGCTTTTCAGAGGTAAACTAAATAACCGTAAACAGTATGTGTTGCAATGGATTATCCATCCAGCTAAGATTTCATTCTTCAAACATTCCTTAATTTTTAAAGATACACTCTAGGTTAAATAATTTTAAAATAATCTAGACAGCAAATTTGATAAAAATAGAAAAAAGTCTCGAAATAAGTAACATAACTGTGAATTTGTTGATAATTTATTCTGCCAAGAGAAGGTTTAAAATTGAAAACAATTGATTGATTTTAGCTATTTTTAATTTGTCAACAAACGAACGAATATATACAATTTGGTTACGTTCTTGGACGTTTGCATTTGATAATTAATCGGACATCTCTGTCCGATCTCAGGAACAAAAAAACAAAAGAGCTAGTAATGTATAGAATAGTATTGCAATAGAAGCAATTTTACATGGCTCAAACACTCAAATGAAAAATGAACTACAAATCCATGCCCCAACACGTTCGAATGAGAGCACCAACGCCTGCTAATTGTTTCGTACATCAGAGCATGAAATTGTGCGGTGGTCGTTGAAACGCGAGCTCGCGGTTGAAAGCATAGATTCGCTGTTTTTTTTCTACTTTGTTTCCTCAGAGCATAAGCGGTACTTAACACCCTATCCCATTTATGCACCCCAGGAGACCCCATCGATTGGCTGACGTCCGGGGGAAACGAAGTGGCCCGGGCGGAAACCGGCGCGCTGCTTAGCCATCACGAGATCGGCACGGTTGAGAAACAGATCGTTACGTGCCCAGATTCCGCTCACTTCGCGATCGGTAGAAATCCGCGCCGAAAGCGTCAGGCCTTTATGGAGCCACAAATTGCTTTTGCCGTTCACATATGAATGATTTGCAGGGGTTTTCTGCAGACGAAAGGTGCAGAGAGATGCATGAAGGCGCTCCATCTGGCGGAGCTGCAGCATCCGTGTTCCGTTCGTAAGATGCCTTGCGGCGTTTGTGGTATATTTTTGGAGAAGCTATTCTTTCCGACCTTGACCTTCGAGCGCGTATATGGCACCGATACACATATGGTTTTAATGTGGAACGGCGAAGACGCAACGGGTTTTTGGAAGTAAAATCTACCCGCATACGGATATATCAAGTTTTTCGAAAGTGCATGAAGGTACTGATTGATTTTTACAGCTGTTCACTTATAGGCTGCTCAACTGACTCAGCAACAGCAAGGCGCTTAAGTTAATATATAAGTAATGTATTATGCGGATAAAAAGACTTTGAAATGATTCAGAAAGGTATTCCCATAAATACTTCCCAAGAAGTATCTCTTGGGCTGGTCTGTACTCAATAACACTAAAAAGAGATTCTGTAAAGTCTTGTGAAAAGTAGCTAAACAAATTTTTTAAAGTATAATTTCTAAACTATAACTTTGTTTTTTTTTTATTATGTGGATGATTCTCCCCAATTGATTTTTACAGCATCCGACCGAGAGAGTAAAGTACACTTTAATCGATTATGTTGTATGATATAATTCATCAACTCGCTTGGTGAGCGTGTTGCAACTAAGTAGAGCCTCCCATACGAACGCAAACTAACCCGAGCATTTTGATTAGGCTTTCATTTTTAGTTTTTTTTTTACCTCAAGAGCTTGTGAGCGCTTTCCGGGTGCAGAAGCAAAATCATCTGCTGGCTTTCAATTGAATACCAGCCAGACTAACCAACGAGCCACTTGCGAGCATCCAATGCACGGTTCCTTTCTCCCTGTGGTTTTCCCAACAGCTTAGTACCGAAACACTACACCATAAGCATTACCTAACTAAAAGTGCAAAGACCGGTCGAAAATCGTGAGAATCCGGAAAGCAGGCAGATTGCTAGTTTGTACATTCCTGCATATTTTATTTTCCATTTTTTCTTTGGTTTTTTTAGTGAAAGTGTATGTATGTTCACAGTGAAAGTTTATTTTCTTCAAGTTAAAATAATATGTATATTTTTGATTTTTTTTGCCAAGCCTAATCGATGAGGAGGATGTGCAAAAATTAAAAGATGCTTCAGCCTTTTAAGCGTTCCGAACCAATATTGGAATTGTTCGTTTTCAACATGAATCACAAATACGATTGGCTGCAGATTTGCGTATTTTCACTGGCAAAACCCTTTCGTTTAGCACAACGTACAGTTTGTTGAATTCATAATTACTTTCACAAATTTACATATTACCTTGAACACATTTGGACTATAACGGATGCTGCATGGACTATTCAGAAAATCTCAAAATAGAGTTTGAACACTGGTAGTTTTCCAGCACGTGATGTTGAATTGAAGGCTGATTTTTCGCAATGCTAGTTTTACCCCTTTTGGCAAGGGTTGTCTTTTCAACTTTTCTTTATTTCTAATGACACTTTTGTCGAACAACAAAACAAAGAAGCTCACAGAATCGGCACACACGGGATCACTGCAGTGGAGAACATTCAGGCAAACACAACGCGGAAGCAAGTTAGACGAAGGCTCACGAGGAATTGAACTAAGGAAGCGACTGTTACAACACGGCGAGCCTACTAATGTTGCGAAGGAGTTATTTGTCTGCTCGTGGCCTGCTGCGTTCGATACTGCAACGATGGTATCTTCTGGATACGGAATTGAATCTCCGCACAACATCATTCGCGCAATCCCGTTCACTCTCGCTTGTTCTCCTTCTCCTTCTGACGCTGCTGCTCTTTCTCTTTTACATGCAACTCTCTTTTATTCACAACAGTGGAAAACCCTATCACCCGTGACCACAACAGTCATCCGCGCCTTGTGGCGCCCGTGCGCTCTCGTTGGCCCCCCCACATGTCTATTGTTTTACGTTTCACCGGGCTTTGATGAAATTTGAAAAAAAAAGAAAACCAACCAAACCAACAACGAAATGACGGGAACCAGACTGGTTACGGTAATAGAGGGGGGAAGGGATGTGGCCAATGGAACCGTTTTCTCACTTCCACTTGAGGAGAGGGAAAATTTAATAAATAAATAACCACCTAACCGACCGACAATAGCCGACCATTTTCTCCCAAGAATCAACGGTGGGTGCAGCGAAGACGTCTAGAGCATTTGCCGACACGCAACCTTTCGTCGCGCGCGCATTTTGCTCATCGCACGAAGACGGCCGTCTCGGAGCCAATCCGACCCCACCACTTACCTACATTTTTCTTCCTCTGGCTTGGCGCGGATCACCACAACACAGCGCGAAATGTGTGGCCGTGTGTGCAAATCTATATGCGATTCGCATCTCGTCTTGGCACACGGTCCTGTGCTGTGCAGAGATGCGGAATGATGCACTACAGCGCGCGCACGACCATGCAATGCGAGTAAGCGCACTGAGGAACGGTTGAGAAAAATAATAATAAATAGCACCGTGCGGTTCCGTTGACTTCGATTGTTGGCGAACGCAGATCGCGCGAATGGTGGAAAAACGAAATGGTAGCGTGCCCTAAGTAGGTGGCCCTCCTTTGTGGCTTAACGGGGCGGCACTGATGCTCAATCGCTAGGTAGGCAAATTTTCTGCTAGTCCGAGAGATGAACGTGAATAGAATGGTGAGGGGAGGGGGTGCATGAAAGGAAGCGGGACGATTCCACCCTTCTCCAACGGGGGATGCTTGGCTGAATGTAGTAACATGCACGGTTTCCACTCCAAAAAGCAATTCATATTTAGGAGGAGAGTGTCGACGGTTACTAACACCACCGGGGCTAAGCCACTACCTTCTATTTTGCCAGTTATGCTGCAGTTTATTCCGTGGATGTGGTTGCTGCAAAACTGCAATCTCCAGCGACCGGGTTCCAGCCAGAAAACGAACTACATACGTTGGAAAATCACTAGCCAACTTTACCCCACCGGGGGTAACGAATTTTCGTCCTACTACGCGTGCGTTCGAAAGAATCGATAACGTATATTCTCCGCTGCTCTCACTTTATGTTACATCTTGTTTGGCACGAGCATTTTCCGTTGTTTTGTTTTTTGTTACCCACCCGCGCCCCCGTCACATTGTAAATAATCGGTTATTTAATTCTACCTTATTGTATCAGCACTTACCATTTTAAATAATTCACTTTGCCGTTGCTCTGAAAGCAGCTGGCACGATAAAATCTGTACATTTTTCCACGATCATTGTCAAACTGCCCTGAACACCGGACGATCCACATCCGGGGTGTACCACGGCGTACAAAACAGTATTATTGGGCAACATGGTAATGAGCCGTTCTTTTTGGCTCTCTCTGTTTTGCTCTTCGATTTTACTTTCACTTTTCTCCTGCTTCTTGCGCGAGTCGAGGACACGGCAAATTTTTTTGTACACAAACTCCAATCAAGGTAGCTTTGGAATTTCAGGTAGCATGTCGCAGATTGATTGGACGTTTCGATACGACCAAGGTATGTGTATCACATCCCGGTATTCTGTGAGCTGGGCAAGGTTGTTTTTATCACCTATGTTTCTACAGGTTGGTTTCTATAGCATTTGACAGCGAACACACAGTGGATTTGGAAATAGTACGGAACAAGGTTACTCTGTCTTGAACAAGCCTCTGTTGGTTGAAGCAAGTACATATTATGATTCTTTAATTGTTTGATTGTTTGTTTGATTACTTTTACTTGTTTTTGTATTCCAATATTGTCCATCTTGATCACCAAAGAAAAGACGAAAAACGATTGTAGTACACCTTGATAATATGTCAAATTGTGAACTGCCAATTCGCCATACGGAAAGCTACCTATAAATGTAAGTAACTTGATATCAAAGGCAGAAAAAATCTCCTAAAAAGACCTACATTTGTCAGAATACACAACAGTGAATTGTAATAAGCATACAAAGACGAAGGTCGCGAAAGAGGATAAATTGATTAGTTTTGTTTGGCTGTAAAAGGGAGCGGATTTCATCACCGATTTCCCGAAACCCACCTTGTGACCGTAATCCTGCTGTTCTAAGGAAAAGTAAAACAATCGGATGGCGATCAATCAAAACACCACCGAATCGTCGTTTCAAAGTAGTGGCAATGGAGGAAGTGAATCAGCGTCCAAACTGCGAAAACTACTGGAGGGGCTGCTGAGCGTAGAAAATTCGGACGGTTTGACCGAGGCAGAGTATCGTCAGATATGCGAGTATATCTGTTCCCTACTGCTGGCCGATCAGATCGACAAGAGTGCGATGCCAAACATACGCAACATGCAATCGCTTGCGGAAATCATCACGAAGCAGTTCCAGCAACTGGTCGAGATAAACGCCTATCGCGATCTGGTGCAGCATTGCCTGGAGAAGCTGTACACCGACGATGCATTTGCAGAGAAAAAGATCCCCTCCCCGTATGTCACAATCATGCTGGCCCTAATGGAACCGAAGCAGGGCGTCGCATGGATTCTGTCCAAAAACCTGATCGATGAAGCTATCGTTAAAATTCTTACCGTTTTCATCGACTGGCTGTGTATGATCAATTTTGCGCCAAATCTCAATGTTTGGATTATGCTACTGATCGAAGGACTTCGGGTAAGATTTTTGTGTATGATGTACATATATGAAATCGTTTGAATCAAACACATTTTTTTTAATACTTTGCAGGCCAAAGGAAAAACTAACTGTATTTCGAAAGTTAGAAAGGATAGACTGAAACAATGTATGGATCGCATGCATCTTCCCCATTTTCAAAAACAAGTCGGCCCAGTTATTACGTGTTTGGAAGCTGGAGAGTTACGATCGGTAATATTAACAGCACCAAATGGCAGATTCAGCGATACATTGATGTTTCTCTTCTGCAGGATATTGGTCGGCTGAGCTACGCCTACTCAGAACCGTTCGACAATGTTGTAATTGGTGACAATAGTTTGACCCGTTCAAATGCACGGGTTGGATTGGTCAATTTGGGTAACACATGCTATATGAACAGCGTGGTGCAAGCGTTGGCCATGACTAAGCAGTGAGTACTGTTCAAACATTATTTGCGATTGTATATCGAAAGAAAAACGTTCCTAACCTAAAAACTATCTCCTCTTGGAAGGTTTTGCACGGAAGTGTTGCTCAAGCAGATCGATGCACCGCCTTTTTCCGAGGTGCAACAGCTACTAGCTCTTCTGATTCATTCGCGACGACCAGAACTGACGCCGCGAGCAGTGCTTGCTTCAACCAGGCCACCAGGCTTCGCACCGGGGTATCAGCAGGATTCATCCGAGTTTCTCAGCTATCTTCTTGATCGGTTGCACGAGCAGGAGAAAAAGCTGCTCCATCAAGCGAGTATCCATCAGCAGCACCAAGATACCGGTTTGCCACTAGTTGCTAGCACCCACAGTGGCGGCGCCAGTAATCAGCCTAAAACTCTCGTTCAGAAAACCTTCGAAGGGCAGCTTTCGGTAGGATGCTTGTGTGCAGTTTGCAACAGTACGAACCATACGATCGAAACTTTCCGATCGCTGGATCTGTCCTTTCCCGATGACAACGAGCTGGGAGTGTCAGCAGACGGTACACATTCTGTCCAGAAACTGCTCGATTATTTCTGCTCCTCGGAGAAACTTACCGGCGAGAATCAGTACTTCTGTGATCGCTGTCAGCAGTTGCGTGATTGTGATCGCTCCGTAACGGTCACCGTGCCGCCACAAAACTTGATACTTACCATCAAACATTTCCGTTACGACCAGAGTCGCAATCTGCGTGCAAAACTGATGAACAAAATACTGCACAATGAAAACATTTCGCTCGCCGTAACGGACGCAGATGGGCACCGTCGGCAGTTGCACTACCGAAACTATGCGGTAGTCGTTCACTACGGTACGAACATGGACTCCGGACACTACTACACTTACGCACAGGACGGTTCGGGATCGTGGTTTAAATTTAACGACAACTACGTTACCGAATGTTCGACCAGCGATCTACAGAACATCCCGAGCCCGAACACACCGTACATTCTTTTCTATCAGCTCGTCATGGATAACGTTGTGGGTTCGCCGACCGGGGGGACAACAATTTCCGCGGCAGCAAACAATCCCAGCTCCATAAGTTCCGCGTCGGTCTACGGTGCGCCGAGTGGCGGTGGTGTATACGAAAACTTTCCAGCTCTAAACGAGCTGCCCAGTCGGTTGCAGGAATTCGTACGCGATGATAATCTACTGTATCACCGAGAGGTTCAAGAGCAGCGCGACAAAAAAGCCTCCAAGATGCCTTTCCTTTCCTTGGGAGGTTCCGGAGGGAATCGCCGCCAGTCGGATGACTACGACGATCCGCCACCAAGTTCCTGCAACAGCAAGTGGATTACACCGTCAAACAATTTCATCTTTTAAACCACGGCCCATGTCGACTAGGTTCGCTTTCCAGTGCGGATAGGCTTTTTCCGTTTTCATTTCCCTTCCATCATCCCCTATTTTACGACAAAAACCAGGGATAAACATTATAAGTTGTTGAAATTATTTAAAAAAAAAGGTGAGAAATGATATATAAATCTTTTTTCGATGAGTTTTATTGCAATCGTATCGTAGCAGAATACCCGTTAGATTGCTGTACCGAAATTAGAAAATTCGTTGAATTCAGTGGTTTCATTTTCATTCATTCTTTTCCAATAGATTGAAAAATTCTGCTTATCGCACAATTTTTCCTAATGAAAGAGTTTTTGTTACTTTTGATTGCTCGGTAGGAAAGAATCATATCCTTCTCAATGTGTATTTTTAATAAACTAAATTTGTTAAACAAGCCTGAGTGTTCTTTATAAACTTAATTTGATATCTCATGATGTATCCGAATATGACGACTTAAATTTAGTAAAATTAGTAAAACGAGGCTTGATTTAAAGCATGGCCAGTATGAGCTCGCAATAAAGTGTGCATGTAAGAAGCTGGCCTTGTTGAGATCGTAAGTTATTTATGATTTGCAGTATGGATCAAGCGAGGCCAGAATGCCAGAACAGGCTTCTCCTCGCCAGTGTTCAATTTCTTCGTCCAACAACTGTCACTCAGTTTACCTCGGCCACTGGGAAAGGACAGAGGCAAACAATAAAGAAAAGTTTTACTCGAGAAGATCTTGGTATTGCTGCAAGCTGTCAAAGTGCGTTCATTCATTTGAAATTGGAATATTGCTCGCAAAGCATCGATTACAAACAAATCTTTTCTGTGGGTTTCTCGGTGGGCTTGTAAAGTGTTGCTAGAACTGGACAGTTTTTGTGATAGCAGGAATTTTGTTGTTTGTTTTGTTGGGTCGTAATTGAGTAAACGTGACGTAGGTGCACGTTGAATCGTATCGCGTCGTATCGAATATTTTATCGTGTGGCAACTTGAACGCGTGAAATAGGTAAAAAAAATATCGTCAACAGTTTACCATGGGAAAATCGACGCAGAATCCGATCGATCAGGATGGTAGTAGCGATCGCATCACTGCCCGCGTTGGATCTCGCACAAAGGTAAAAATAATACATTAACGTAATATGTGGGCTAATTTTTTTATAACTTACCTTATCACTTTTCGTTTCTATGGCAACACCCAGAAAGCTAAAATCGTGTTCGATCCGTCCGACCATCATGTGCCACGGAAACGAAATCGGAGGAGTGAAAATGATTTTCCAGCTGTAACGACCCCAAAGTCCGAACCGAACCGAACAGCGACACCTTCGTCGTCCTCGTCAACTGATGGAGGAAGCAACAACGTGTCCACATCTCCTGGAGGGCATCAAGGAGCGACACCGAGTGGATCATATCGCTTTTGTATGGTATGCGGGAAAAACGGCCCTGGCCGGATGCCGCGCAAAACGGCTATTGCTCCATGGACTTGTCCCGGATGCTTGTGGGACAAGGAAGCGGAAAACCCGAACAAATCCCACGACAAGCATCAAGAACAAAGCTCTATGCAGCCGACCAGCAGTGACCGAGGGTTCGAAGAGGAAGACACCAAACAACAGCAGGATTTTGCCGGTTTTAGTGAAACAGAACTGAGTGGACATGGAAACGATGACGCACCAGAAAACGAATGTTTGTCCGCAAAAATTAAAGAGGAAGAACCAGACTCAGAGCGAGTGGACGACTATCGGCGTTCAAGCGAAAGGATCGTTTGTAAGCAGGAAAAATCTGATCGAACCATTGCTAAGGAAGAAAAGGAAATTCGTTTCTGGTCGTGCGACGATGTTTGCCGTTATTTTAGTCGACACTGTCAAGACTGGGGAGATTTATTTCAGGAACAGGTACCTAAACCTTGTTCGGTTTTTGTGAATGCTTACTCATTACACTCTAAAACCCCACAGGAAATCGATGGCCCATCGTTGCTTCTCATGCAAAAAGGAGACGTACTTTCAAGATTCGGTCTTAAATTGGGGCCCGCTATGGAACTGTATCAGCGGATAGTAGCCCTACAAAATGGAGATCGTGAAATCGTTGATGTTCGCTTGACTTGGATATGAATATAAAAATAAAAGATCATTACATTTTATATTTTATTTTAACAAATAACATTTTGTTTACATTACCTTTTAGGGCAGTATTTTCCCTTGAATTTCTAAAACTGCAAATAGTAATGCGTATGCGTACTAAAATTGCTAAAAGGGACAGCGTGAACGGCGTCGTTAAGGTAAGTGATGCTTGTAAATACCGCTTTCAGGAAAGAAAGTATATTTAACTTGCCATCGCTTCATATAATAAATATAGAAATAAATGGATGCTAGAGTAAAGCGACGAGTACTGCATTAAAATTATCCAGGAAATTAAGAATTTCCTACAATATGGAAATTGTTTATATGTATTCTCAACCGTAGCGCATCATGCTGACATGCACAAAGATGGTTGCGGTGCGTACGGCAAATGTCCCAGGTAACCAAATCAAATTCTGTCGATTGAGTGAACCAAATGAAATGAACTTGTTATTAGAGATTCATGTGGTTTACCATGATCATTTGTCTGATCACCCCGTTTAGAACATTTTGACAAAACGTCAAAAGAAAAACCAAAGAAATTTATGACAGTCCAGTTATTGTTGCTTACTTTTACTACGGTCGTTGCACACTCAATTGTAACACGCTTTCTAGACTGCGCTGACAGGCGCTGAACTCCATGCAAAAAAAATCTAGCGCGATTCGCGCGACATCGCGCAAGGTTTTTTTATATGGAGTTCAGCTGCTGTCACTCGGGGTCCACACTACAGCGCGACGTCGCCTGACAGGAGCTGAACTTCATATAAAAAAAAACCTTGCGCGATTCGCGCGACATCGCTGCCTCGTCCGTACCGTATTCGTCCATCCTTCACGCGCAAACCATTTTAAAGTGTACTTGTCTAAACGTTAATTTATAGATAATAGAGTACTTTTTAAGTGTATCATAAGACACAACATTTTTAGACAGTTATTGCTCTGTACGTAAGATGGCATTGGCATACTACACACAGACAAGAGAGCCTGAAAAATTCAGAGATCCTCGAGTTCCATAAATTCAAAAGTCCGTGACACTCCGAGGGTTTCACTAAAATAGATACATCATGTTTTTTTCATGATCAATCTCCAAGCATTCCCAACGAAAAATTTTGGCGTTATTTTGGGGTAAAAGAATTCTCTTCAGAACTGCCCGCTCTTCTTTTCAGAATTCTTTTACCCCTTCTTTTGCAGCAGATTTCCTATGCAATCTAAGCGTAAACTGACTTCTGAAAAGAAGTGTAAAACAATTCTCTTTATACTTGCGGGACGCCTCAAAAGAGAACGCTTTTGACGTGACAGTGCGTTTATAATATCTATTTCTGACTATACGTGGGAAAAAACGTATACTCATTCGTAGTAGATTATATTAGCTGGGTTCAGGATATCTTTTCTTTCCCAAAATAATTATTTTCTTGCAGGAAAATATTTTTGTTTGTTTTATTGTTTTGATATATCGATAATAATAATATATTATCGTCCGGTTCGGAAGGCAATCAGGCGAAACATCCAGAAATGGTCCGACCCCTCCTCTGGTTCGTGCTGGCAAACAGCGACCACGGATCGTAGCAGGCTCCTTCGATGAATGATGTGCAGCACCACTCTGTCATGGTCAGTGAAAACACGTAGAACGCGTTGATGTTCACTTGAAGCCGCTCCTTGAAAAGAATGGAGATTTCTTGATGAAAGGCGCGGACAAATCATTATCAGTAAGAACTCTGCTGTGGGTTCTTACACACGTACTTACTGTCTGGTGCGAGTTAACCCGGCCCCGATTAATCACCCCGAGTCGGTCGATCCAAGCGCTGCTATCGGACACTGGCCACCGATGCTATGTTACACCCGGTAACAACCGATGATCGCCACGATGTCCAACCGCCACCGACCAACTATTAACGCTGTGTTGCAGTTTCGGCGCCTGTCTCTAAGGGTCATCGTCTCTTCCTGTTATCTTTCCTGCCCTTTTCCTACCATGTTCCATGATGTTGTTTAAACACTTGTCTATAAACTTCACTCCGATTCAGACACCCAAACCCGCGAAAGCGTTATTATTAACTCGCGCTTCCGAGCAAGTTGCTTCGATTTCATTAAAAAGAAAACAAATTTTGGCAATCGAAGTCTCATGACGTTTCGTTTGACGATTGTGCCGAATACGCTTTGGTAGGTTATGAGGTGTAAATGTCAAAAAAGCCTACCAAAAATACACTTAGCAAGGTTCTTTTTGGTAGGCATGTATACCTTTTGTAGGAAAGTGCAGCAAGGTTCTCCTTGGGTTTTTATTTCAGGTTCACAAACGAAAACGAAAATGACAGCAGCAATGCATGGCGTTCATTCATGAACCAACCGGGAAGCATCAATGTTTTCAATTCATTCGATTCGAATTGTATCGTGTTCGACTCGGGCGATAGACTCCATGAATCCACATGTTCAGAAAAAAGCATGGAAGTTGGATGCTGCGCCGTAATGGACGTTGCTAAAATTACGAGTGCAAGAAAGTAACTATGTTTTATTCACATTAAAACTTGACAATATTGTCTTATGAATAATATTATCCAGAAATATTAACCATTCCATTAGAAAATATATGGTCTCTTGAAACATTTCATCTCCCCATGCTGCTCTCTGCTAACGTTCATATTTTATTACCAATTTCATTCCCACGCTACATGCTTTCTGCGCAGGAACGTCTCTACACTTGGCAACGATAGTAAACCCTTTGAAGAAAAAAAATCAGTTAAACCACGACCAGCAGGACGATAAGATTGTCACATACACTGTACGAGAATATCCTGTAAGGTTCTCATTTCTTTCTGCTTCTGCAGCTATTGAATGTAATACGAAATTATCCTTAGCAGTTGAACGAAGGTGTGATTTCATAAAATGTGCAAGTATGTTATTGCGGAGTTCTTAAATCTCGTGTCCGATCCTGGGACATTAGCTAATTAAATAGTGGATATTTCCAAGTCAGCAGTGTTTAGTAGTGCCGTGACTTCTATCTGCAAACATCTCCGCTCGAATCAGTGAACAATATTGCAAGTTTGCATGCTCCTCTTTTCCCTCTACGCATAGAACCACGTACTGGCAAGTTTATCGCATTCGTTTACTGCAAAGTTTGGCGCAAATATCGAACTGATCCTGACCGTTCTGTTGCAGCTAGAGAAGGGAACTTGCTTCAAAAGTAAACAATCAAAATGGCAGTCGGAAGAGTTGCAGGCACTGGAAACATTGGTTATTCTTCCAACTATAGGACCGGAGGTTAGTGGTCATATAAGCTTAATTCACAGAAAGGTAGATATCCATCTGTAACTAAATTTGCTTCTACTAAATTTTTCAGGCCGATCCTATCATGGAGGAATAAATGAAGAAATAATATGGATTAGTATTGGGATGGCTGTGACCATCGCAATACTAATCACACTGGCGCTGATTTACCTGGCATATGAAAAATGTCAAAAACGGCGGCAACGGTACATACAGGCGTGAAAAGAAGTTAAACATGCGAATCACGCCATTATGATCCGCGCATCAGGGTAAAAAGCAAGCTCTTCATGCCCCAAATACGGCCAAAAGATAGTAAGCATTTAAAAATAAAATGCACAAATAGCAATTCTCTACCACCACTAAAGGACCAAGATAAATAAAATAATGCCTCTTGAAGGATGCACTAAAAAAATCAAGGATTAATGTAAGGAGATGAACTTAAACGAAATGTAGCCTAGAATAAACCCGAGAGGAATAATTAAATCAGACAAAAGCTAATACCAAATACTTTTTAAAAGCTATATATATATATTTATATATATACATATATAAATTTATATATGATGTATCATTATATCAGCGACCCCAAGGATACGATATATTCAGTTAATCTAAGCTCAAATTGTGACAACTTTCGTTATAAATTATTGCAGTCTGAAAAACAACTTGCCCAAATGTAGTTGGTGGTGTAAAAACACAAATTTGAACTGTATTGTTACATATGGATATTTATATGCAATTTTAACGTGAAGTGAAGGAAACTAGCAGCAGATAATTCAAGCAAATTCAAACGGTTGAGTTTGAATGTAGAATGTTATAGCATAGCAGGAACAGACAAGGAAAAGCATGGAAAAATACAATGTATTTGCTCTGAGCCAAAATCTGTAACCATTGTTAACAGGTGTATCCCACCCCCACCTTTTTGTATTCAAAAACTGTCTTTCTGTCCAGTCTCTCTCGTCCATAAACCATGTTGAAACGCATCCCTATTGGCATGATGAACAATCCTAAATTATGCAATGGAAACGTACCCGTATCTCAGCACGGTTGGAACATTAGTAAGATCTCTAAATGCTAGTAGACGCACTATATTGACTTGAAATCTTAATTTTAACTTTCTGAGTAAGTACCCCCCTCATACTTCCATTAAATCATAAATTGAACCCGAAATTTGTCGTTTTAATAATGCTAAAATCCAATTATTGTTAAGAACACAAAAGAGAATAAATATAAACAAATGGACACAAAGAATAAATTTGTAAGCTTGTTTTTTGCCAACTTCGAAACATTCCATATACATATGCGAATTCTATTTTTACAATCTGGATCCAATGTTGCTACTAGCCACACCTTTGTTCAAACACCAAGCCTGCAGGTACCGTCAATTTAACTATGATTTTAGCAAGAATTTTATTCCAGACAACCTTATTATTATATTGACAATTTTGTTTATCATTTAACTTTCTGTGTCAATTCTGCACCCGTACAACATTCCATAAAACACAGTAATGCTTTGTATTAACACTGTAACACTGTGTTGAGGTGGAAGATTTAAATATCTACAACGTTAAATGCCTATAACTCCCAGAATCGTAAATAATCGCCGCTAATTTTTTCAGCATATCTTCTTAAGGTTTTATATGTATGCCCTTAAAATAAGATAGCCAACAAATTTTCCTTTTCAACAACGTACAACAAGTGTGAGAAAATATTTTATAAATAATCTAAATTAAATATGCAAAACGAGGTGAATATTTGAAAGAAAACGTGATTTTTTCAACTTTGCGCAACTTTCACGGGCGATATCTCTTGCTATTGTGCTTTAAAATTAGTAATATTCTGGAAATTTCTAATCAAACTATTCTTTTTCATGTAGCAGCATTTTTTGAGAATTGGTTTCCTCAAATGTAAAACCAAAAGACTGTACTCTGAACTTCTGTGCAACGTGGTGAACAAACAGCTCGTGCAGTTATAATTTTTGCTATTGCGGTTTTGCTACAAACTTCTGCAACTCACCCGATTCTCTGGTAGTACTGAAGGCTGGTTCACTCCTTGGGCCGATGTGTGTTTCCGAGTACATAGCAATTTCGATTTTGTACGTTGCGTATGATTTCAAATTTTCTAACAAATAAGAATGCTGATTTTTGTTGGTCACGTTTATCGACAGCTCTGGCTCCTTGCAGTCTTGCATGCGTGGCTCATTGATATTACAGTAGAAGATCATGTATCCTGTGTGCACGACATCACCGCACTCCGTGTTCCACTGCAGATGTATCGAAGACGAAGCTGTTTCTGTTATCAAGATCGGTTTCAGCTTACCGATGTCGGTCTTGTGCGTTGCCGTACAGGCGGCCCAGATCATGCCGGACGAGTGTTGGTCGGCATTGGCTGAAACGGCAAAGTTCAACGCCACACCGCCGTTGCACAAAACGAAGGTCGTCTGATTCGAGGGCACGGTAGTAAAGTTGATCGATCCCTTGCAATCGTTCGGGGAGTTACTGTTCGTTTTGCACCAGAACACAGTGTAGCTAGTGATGGACGATGCGTCCCGTGAAGGTGGCTTCCACGAGAGAGTGAATTCGCCAGAATCGGATAGCAGCTTCTCAATTGTCGGTTTGGCGAGACGATGGCGTTGGCTCGGCACAAACACGACACTGCTATTTTCTGACGTGCCTTCTGTATTGGCGCTTCGAATGCGGAAGGAATAGTCCATATCGGGTGACAGTTCTTCGGCGATCATACCAATGGTTTCGTTCCATGTTCTAGGAGAGATATTAAAGATTTATGTTTAAAATCAAGAAATGAAATCTCATATTTTTACTAATTACTAACACACAAACTCTGAAGGCAACATAACAGTAAACTTACTTAATTGTACCGTCCTGACGATGCATTTGCACCTCGTAGTAGAATCCGCTGGCCGCGTTATACTGCCATTTGTCTAACTCTCGCCAATACACAAACAGGCGTTTTTCATTGGAGTGTTCAAAACTGCCCACGGCCACATTAGGCGGCATGTCCGGCCTCCGGGGCAACGTGGTGAACAGACAGCTCGTGTAATTAGACCACATATCGTCTCCCTGCTCGGATGAGTTTGTGCGCATCCGAATTCGCACATCGTAGCGGGTTGCTGCGTACTTTAGGTCGCGCAGCGGCAACACATATTCCATGTTGTGAAGTTCCAAGCCTTCATTGTTCACATTCTGCCAAACGTTGTCATCATAGATGGAAAGTAACTTTACCTCGCTGATGAAATCCCGGTTCAAAAAAGCGTATTTGTACCACTTCTTCCATTTCAAAACGGCACTGTCCGAAGAGATAGCATCCACGTTGCAATTTTCCTCTATGTATGGAATAACCACATCGAAATGGTTGATCACGAAGCTTTGACTCAGCGCACCCAGTTCGTTCTTCGCGGTCAGAGTAAAATAGTAGTACTCGTCCTCGAGCCTGTAGCCCTTTTCGATCACACATTTCTTCATATTCGTCTTTCTTTTGTGCTTCAGCATGCAAGTTAAGCTTTGTGTTGTGGGATGAAAATCAAACTGCAGAGTATAATTCACCGTCACCGGATTTACTTCGGGCGTGAACATGCACACCATTTTGTCCTTCCAGCGCGGTGCGCGACACTTGAAGTCCTTCACTTCCTGTGGTTTGTGCCCGACGTAGACGGTTCGGATCGCGATGCCCCAGGTGTCATTCAGCTTGCAAGTGTACGCATTGGCGCTTGGTTGCGCGTGATCCACCGTAAATTCAATGGTAGTGGAGTTTATGATCTGCAACGGTTTGGAGACAAGTACCGTAAATAAATTTTAAATATTTTGTGCGGATTTGTCTAACAAATGTTCGCGCAGGGTTAACTACTTACCTTCACTTGTTCCCGTGGAACCGGGTTGTCCGATTGGTTATAAAAAATTAGATAACTGCTGTTCAATCCTCGTGCTTTGAGGGAATGCATATTGAGAGTGCATTGTAATCGAATTGTGTCGTTCACCTCGAGGTAAACTGCCTTTTGTGGGAAAATCCCTGATGTAATGAGATGGGAGTACAGATAGGAGAAATAACAAATTGTCTTGAATGAGGGAAGGCCTGTAATTAAAATACTTACATCCCTGTGCAGAAACTTCGCTAACGCAGTATAGCGAACACAGCATAGCAAGAAAAACTAGTCGGGGCATCATTTTGAAATGCTAAAAAAAAATCGATGGTACAAGATTGATTTTCGATCAATGGTTTGCTTGTGCATATATTAACACTGCTTTTCTTTTGCCCAAACGATGTTTTGTCTATTTGTTGATAGTTTAGTTAACATGAGAACTATTTGCTCTATGATAAGGGGGTAGAAAGCAGAGCAGAATTTCACACATTACTTCCTGGTTGTTCTGAAACAATATGAACATTTGACCATCATTTCAACTTCTGCGAAAACCTCATGCAATCGCACTTCCGTCTATGAACTTTTCTACGGGACTTATAGAAACACTTGCCATTACGACATGTGGAAAATCCGTGATTTAAACCAAGCTGTTCATTGGTTGGTAAATGGTTTGGGACCTGGTGCAACTTGAGGCCCCATATACCGGTCTTTGATAGTGATCATTCACCCCCAAACAACTCCTACGCGACCTCGTAGTGATACCACAACCGGTACACGAGTAACGTTTGTGAAGATCAGGTAACCAACCCTGGTGGGAGCTTGGGTCGTATTCAACTACGCGCTCATCAATGTACACTTCCTTGATGAAGGAAGGCACGATAATGAGAAGGATGCCTTTTATGCGCTGCTGGAGAAGGCATATGATAGCTACACGAGGCGTGACATGAAGCTTGTCATTGGAGATATTAATGCGCAGGTTGACATGGAAGAGTGTTTTAAAGCAACCATCGCGACTGACAGCCTGCATACTTGCTCTAATAACAATGGCCTTCGCTGCATTAACTTAGCAACATCTCACGGAATGGTGGTCGGAAGCACATCCTTTCCTCTCAAAGACATCCACAAGGCTACCTGGAGATTACCGGACCTACATACCTGCAACCAAATCGGCCACGTGCTTATTGAAGGCCACTTTTTCTCCGACTTCATAAACATTCGCAGTTATCGGCAGCCTAATGGGAGTTCTGTCCACTATCTGCTCGGTGTTTACATGCGGCCAAAGCTATCGATGATTTGGGAGAAGGAAGAACTGCCCCAGGACTGCTGTCGTTGTACCAGTTTTCAAGAAAGGTGTCACGCTGAACTGCGAGAACTACTGTGGCATTACCATACCAAATGCCAGCTACAAAATCTTCTTCCATCTTTTGCAACAACGGTTGCTCCCCCTGATCAAAAACTTTGTAGGAGTATCAAACTGGTTTCCAGGACACCTCACATCTTCGCTGACTTGAAGACGACCTACGATAGCATGAGCCTGCATCAGCTGTGGATGCTGAGGAAGGAGTTTGAGTTTCCGGACAAACTGATAAGTCTGTAGGGCGACTATGAGCAATGCGATGTACTCCGTAAGGGGGTCGCATCCTCTCTATTCATTTCTCACAGAAGACTGAGGCAAGGTCTTTCATGTTTCCTTGTGAATGTGGCTTTGGAAGGTGTGATAAGGCGAGAAGTCATCGACACGAGACATACCATCTTCTGGCGCTTCATTCCACTCCTGGGCTACGCAGACGATGTTGACAAGATTGCAACACGTCAAAGACAAAGTACATGCAGGGAATACGGTCCAGGGATAATAACCCAAATACCTTACGGTGTGTGACGAAGACACCCTGGAGGACGTGGGTTACTTCGTACACCTCGGATCTCACATGTAACTGTGAGTCTGACGCGGCCTTGGAAATTCGGAGGCGCATCTTCTATGGAAATCGTACCTTCTATAGTCTACCCAAGGTCGAGTCTCCCGGTGGTTTTGATCGCAAGGTTCGGGGGAGTTTGGGACGCAGAAGGCGCTTGGAGAAAAAGATGGAATGACGAGCTGCTAGGTGATCCCCCGATTGGAATCCTGTTAGCTACCCAGCCAGGGAGGTTATCGAAAGGGACCCAACAAGCACGCGGAGGAGAGGAGCGCAACAAGTACGGTGGTTTAACCAGATCGAGGCGGACTTACGGATGATCGGCTTCCCCAATTGGAGATCAGCAGCACAGGGTGTTATAACGCAATGCTTTGTTCACGACACTAGTCGCGTTACAGCTCTAGTCCGTTTATATATATATACGTTCATTCGGTTTCTTTAGAAAATTGTCGATTTTTCAGTTCGGATCGGCTGTCGCTGCAGTAGATGGGCGCGGTAGGGAGAAATGCCTGGCGTTCTTTCTGCGTTGGTGTAAAAGAGGCAAGGCTATCACCATCTCGCTCTTTCCCATCGAAATCCTATCTCAAACGGAAGCTGATGTTGGTAGGGTAAGTTCTTATCACAAGGAAAATCAGTGATAGAAAACTATCGTCAGTTATATTTTTTCTCTGAATTGATTAATAAATTCTTTGTATCAAAACAAACGAGAGTCAGCCCGCTACTGAGTTTAGAACTGCACGTTTCAGCAATATTTACTACTACTAACAATCAATCTGATAGTGCGGAGGGTACATAATTGTTTATTTAATTTTTGTACTTGGTGTTGAGATCATCAATTCATCATTCATAATCATGTGCGAACATGTTACTTTAACATAACTCGCAATACCAATGATATGTATAAAGAGATCGAAAGTCAAAGTGATTTTCACGGTAGCGATTCTATTGTTAATATTTAATATAAAAAAAACTGAGCAAAATAAAAATCAATCAAAGATCAATAAGCTGCCAAAATCATCATATGTAAAATATTTAGCAAAATGTTGTTTAAATTTCTTTGAAATTTTAATTTTAATCGTCTGAGTAAATAGGGGTGGCTGGGGTAATACGCACCCCTGAGGCAATACGCACCCTTTCCCATTTCCCTTGAAAAACGGGATTTCAACGCGTAAAAAGTAGTCACCCTGCAAGATCAAACTGAAATATGGTCACCCTGTGAGTTTGATAGCTCTACATCAACAGAAACGCGAAATAAACGCAAAACAAAATCATTCTCAGCTCAGACAGTTTTTGTTATAATGTGACATACCATTCCGCTAAGGAATATTAAGTGCAAAAACCGATATTTACCAACGAGGAATACGAAATTTAGTGAATTGAGAATCAGTGCTTGAGACTGTTCATGAAAATTTCGGAAAGTATGCAGATTTACTCATATTTTAGATGAATATGTGTTCAACCATGAATGGGGGCAATACGCACCCAGTATGTCGGGGTAAAATGCACCAGTTTGTAAACAAACTATCTTTATTTGACAGTGGATGTTGCCTCTTTGTTGTGGTGCGTATTGCCTCTTTGTTATGGTGCGTATTGCCCCTTTGTTGTGGTACGTATTGCCTCTTTGTTGTGGTGCGTATTACCCCTAGCAAAGGTGCGTTTTGATCAAATCGAGTTTTGATCGATCGATCAAAAATTGAACTTTTTCAAAACTGAAAAAAATACGTTTTTCTAAGCAAAAAAAGCAAACATTCCTGAACTGGTAACTAGTTTGAACCTTCATGAATCCTATTCAGTGATAAAATCAACAATCAAGATCCAAGTTGTTAGAAAATTTTATAGTTTTCCTTAAGGGGTGCGTATTACCCCATCCACCCCTACCACCCTCACACTTTCATTAAATCATAAATTAAACCTGAAATTTCTCGTTTTTCATAATGCTAAAAACCAATTGTTTGTAAGAACACAAAAGAGAATAAATGTAAACAAATGGACACAAAGAATAAACTTATAAGCTTGTTTTTTGCCAACTTCGAATATATTCTAATGAAAAATTAAACCAAATGCCATCACTGTACTCGATACATACAACAGTTTCAGTTTTCCTCAAAGAGAGTAATTTCATCGTTGTTACAAAGAAGATGAAAACGGTTAATCTAAAGATGAAAAAGCGAATGTGTATGTATGTGTATATGGTTAATGAAACGGGATTTTCTTATAACTTTTAACTTATAACGCCGCTGCTGAGGCTGCAGAAGTATATATTTTTTCTTTTAGCCAAGATATACTAGATGATACCGAAAATACGTGAGAGTATAAAACATAGACTATTCAACTGTACTTAAGAAGTAGATGGTTCTAAATCATATAAATCGTATTTCTTTCGATTGGTTAAGGGTTGTGAAGGTGTGGGGGCTTCATTGCCGATTTTCTTTATTTCATTCACTCTAGATTTTTCTTTACACATAATAAGTAATTTATAAATGAAAAACGATTTAAAGGTAAGAGTAGCTGAGGGTGTACTGGAGCTTGTGAGATAAAGGGGAGCGTGTAACATCTTATCTCTTTTAATTTACACACATACACACTCATATATATATATATGTTTAATATATACATGTATGTATATATATGCACCTGACAACAAGAAAATTGATCAAACGCCATCACCCTGTTGCTTGTGGGTTCATTATTGTTTTAATAACTCTACACTATTATATCAAGCTCGGCATACATCATTCATAGAACACATACAGGTACACATAGGATATTCTCCTCCGTTTGCGGGGGTTTCTGGCTCTATCAATAAAATTGGGACATCGCATTAAACTACGAAAATCATTACCGCACCAATTATTGAAAGCAAGTTTTCATTCACTACATGCGATCAAGCCATCATTCCACCCTGCTGTATGAGCAAAAACATGCCACTTTTTCAACAAAAACAGTACGAAGAAGTACAACGATTTTTAGGTCCACACTGGTTATCACACAACATGGATACCCATTTAAAATAAATAGATGAATGGGTCTTTTGATATATGTTGATAACGGACTTTTGTATGTTGAATGTTCAATTTTCGGTTTCCTAAAATTTGGTTCATGTTTTCAGCAAATGCTTACGTCGTTTCATTCGGACGGACAAAGAGAATAATACAAAAAATTGGGCTGAAGTATTGGACGTAAACGTGACAATGTGAAAACTCGTTAGCCATACAACAGAAAGCTCTAAAATACGTCAAAAATTAAAACCTTGCATCCGTTTGCAGATTCGATGTAGTCCAGGTGATTCATAATACGACATCAACAATGGATTTCTTATCATAGTTGCAGGATTGATTGTATATGTGTATGTGTGTGTGTGTATCTGTGTGTTTAAAAAGTGTGCAGTCTTACGTTGCCTCGGTAAGCCCCACCTCTCTCCGATTCTTCACACTATTAGTTCATTTTTTAAAATCCTCCCGAACTGCTCCATCCGACACAGTCGATTCCACGCAGTGGATAAAGACAGGAAAATAGAGAACACCATGCATGGAGTGTGTTTTGGTGTAGAATGCTACATCATCATAGTTGTCAGGAGTTGGACGCACCATCCGGTTCCTACCACGGTAGGTTTCTACTGCAAATGTTGCCCATAATCTGACAGTTGCTTATGTGTAACATATCCTGGACAAAAACAACACGCATAAAGAATTATTAAGAGCTGCACGCTGCATACTGTGTGAGAAACAATCGTTTCGTTCGTACCTGATATTGGAGTCGCCGACATTTTGGCGTTGAATGTTTTCTGCATCGAATCTGAAGGCGCCATCATGGCAACGTTTGCAAGTGCACCTATTTGCAGGTAGCCGGAGGAATTGATTGGCTGTTTTATGGGCTATAAAAAAATCGTAAAAAGAATCAATCACCAATACATATTCTCTGGCACAACATTCATCCACGTACATTGACCGCAGGGGCAGGAACGTAACCGGATGTGACCGGCATTGGTGTCGGATTGCTTTGTGTACCACCAGCACCCTCCATCATCATCAGCAAAGCTGGTGGTGTCCCTGAAGTACATCCTTTGTTCACATTGCCAAACGAACGGTCCATCATTGCTCCTCCATTCGGCGACGAGTGACTCTGAGATTGCAGTTCATCCAAATGGTTGCTGTCGATCGTGTCCGATGCATCGTCGCCGAACTGGTTAAGATATTTTGAGACGGAAAAAATGGGCGTTAATTATAAACATTATTGCAATAGAAATAACGTACCCGGTGGTCCAGATCTTCATCCTGTCGCTCTGCTTCCTGATCGTAAAAGCTTGTATTATCCTCTTCGCAACATGCACTATTGCTACAAAAATCGGGTGATGAGCGCTCCCGACTCAGATCGCCAATGCTTCCCCCGGAGGATGAGGATGACTGCAGCAGACATTGATTTTGCTCTTTTGCGTAGCCATCGTCCTTCGTGCAGTTGCTGATAGTGCCGTGCTCGGCAAAAATTAGTCCTCCGGCACTGACGACGTTGAAGCTCGGTTTCGAAGGCCCCGTTAGATCGTTCAGCCCATCGGGAATGATCACTTGCACTTTTAGCACGTGCTTCACCTTTACGACCGAGTAGCTCATAAGAACGAAAACTAAAATAAAGCTTCCTAAAATCACTAACGGCAGAACCATTCCGCTCTTTCCTGAAACGTTACACCAATGTGCCAACGGCACCGACCAGGCACCGTAAAGTAGCCGAACATCGTGTGGAGGCATGTCGCCTTCAGCGAAGCCATTGCCGTGGTGATAGGTGCCTGAAGCATCAGTCCCGCATTCATCATATGCGACGTAGTGCTTCAGTGCCGGCCAGCGCATCTGTATAACTTCCCACCGCGCCTCGCAGGAAAGGTTCGTAAACGCTACCCCCTCCTCACCGACAATGTCCACGTTTACGGCTCGAACGGAAAACTCGTACTTGAAGCTGTCCTGTGTTTGGCAAATTGCCTGTCGCAGTTGGCATCCAGGCCGGCGTTGCTGGTAGGTAACGTAGCCCTTGCTAGTGATCCTCAGCTCGTAGAATTCCGTACAACCGGCTGGTTTAGAGGGTGGATTCCATCCGATCGTAAGTTGCGAACTACTGGTGCTGTTTGTGCTAGGCTGATCAATGGTTTGCGGTTCACCAAGAAGCGTACGCACATGCACTACATTGCTGACGGGCGAATCGGCCACCGTGTGAGCCCGAACGGTTATATTGTAATCCGTAAATGGTTCCAAATTATCCAACGTTTTCTCCACCTCTCTATTATACGGGCCTTCCAGGTTGTGTTTGTGCGATTGTCCGTTGTACAAAATTTCATAACTCATCGTGCCTCCGTTAATCTGCAGCGGAGGTTGCCAGTGCAGGGTAACACTATTCTTCGTTATATTTTGTACCGTCAGGTTCCGAGGTTGCGAAGGAGCTGTATCGTAGAGATCACAAAGATAAGAGCAAGTATTACACATAATGCCGAATAGTAAACGGAATTTTGATTTCAACTTCTCGTGTTTCTACCATGATGAAAGAATTGAAGAAAAACACCATACTATTCTTCTTCTTCTTGGCGTAACGACCTCTTGGTCATGCCCGTTAAGCGCTTACGAGACTTGTTTCCCTGTTGTACGTGTATAGTCAGTCCTCTCGTACAGGGGAGGGTCCGGTCTCGGTTGGGACCATACTATTATTTTTCTATTTAAAATGAGTCAATTCGTCAATTTACTTCACGTCACTATCCAGCTGTAGCAAGCTCATGTTGTGATTCGGTTATTAAGACAATTATTTACACGATCCGCTTCTAACTCTTTGCAGATTGTTCGCGGATGGTATACAGACAGTAGCAAATATTTCTTTAGTACAGATTACCAGATATATAATTATCCGGGAGTCCGCGATAGCCGAGCGGTAGCGCCGGGGCTCTCTGCCTCAACGGCGTGGGTTGGAGATTTCCAACCGAGACCGTACCCTCTCCTGTACTAGAGGACTGACTATCCACGTACTTAAAGGAAAAAAGTCTTGTAAGCCCTTAACGGTCAGGCATGACTAAAATGACGGTCGTCACGCCAAGAAGAAGAGAAAAAATGCAATACTTAAAGTACAACAATTTCAATCGGTGCATAATTGGGCGCACTCCGAATCATTGCTCCTAGCTGTTCAATGGCTCACCCTCCTGAAGTTCAAAAGTTGTAATTTTTTGGGCCGCGATATCCCCGGAACTAATCGGATCTTTTCATACACAGGCAGTTTTGTTACAATCTTCTGCAACTCACCCGATTCTCTGGTAGTATTGAAAGCTGGTTCACTCCTTGGGCCGATGTGTGTTTCCGAGTACATAGCAATTTCGATTTTGTACGTTGCGTATGATTTCAAATTTTCTAACAAATAAGAATGCTGATTTTTGTTGGTCACGTTTATCGACAGCTCTGGCTCCTTGCAGTCTTGCATGCGTGGCTCATTGATATTACAGTAGAAGATCATGTATCCTGTGTGCACGACATCACCGCACTCCGTGTTCCACTGCAGATGTATCGAAGACGAAGCTGTTTCTGTTATCAAGATCGGTTTCAGCTTACCGATGTCGGTCTTGTGCGTTGCCGTACAGGCGGCCCAGACCATGCCGGACGAGTGTTGGTCGGCATTGGCTGAAACGGCAAAGTTCAACGCCACACCGCCGTTGCCCAAAACGAAGGTCGTCTGATTCGAGGGCACGGTAGTAAAGTTGATCGATCCCTTGCAATCGTTCGGGGAGTTACTGTTCGTTTTGCACCAGAACACAGTGTAGCTAGTGATGGACGATGCGTCCCGTGAAGGTGGCTTCCACGAGAGAGTGAATTCGCCAGAATCGGATAGCAGCTTCTCAATTGTCGGTTTAGCGAGACGATGGCGTTGGCTCGGCACAAACACGACACTGCTATTTTCTGACGTGCCTTCTGTATTGGCGCTTCGAATGCGGAAGGAATAGTCCATATCGGGTGACAGTTCTTCGGCGATCATACCAATGGTTTCGTTCCATGTTCTAGGAGAGATATTAAAGATTTATGTTTAAAATCAAGAAATGAAATCTCATATTTTTACTAATTACTAACACACAAACTCTGAAGGCAACATAACAGTAAACTTACCTAATTGTGCCGTCCTGACGATGCATTTGCACCTCGTAGTAGAATCCGCTGGCCGCGTTATACTGCCATTTGTCTAACTCTCGCCAATACACAAACAGGCGTTTTTCATTGGAGTGTTCAAAACTGCCCACGGCCACATCAGGCGGCATGTCCGGCCTCCGGGGCAACGTGGTGAACAGACAGCTCGTGTAATTAGACCACATATCGTCTCCCTGCTCGGATGAGTTTGTGCGCATCCGGATTCGCACGTCGTAGCGGGTTGCCGCGTACTTTAGGTCGCGCAGCGGCAACACATATTCCATGTTGTGAAGTTCCAAGCCTTCATTGTTCACATTCTGCCAAACGTTGTCATCATAGATGGAAAGTAACTTTACCTCGCTGATGAAATCCCGATTGAAAAGAGTGTATTTGTACCACTTCTTCCATTTTAAAACAGCACTGTTCGAAGAGATAGCCTCCACGGAGCAATTATCATCCATGTATGGAATAACCACATCGAAATGATTAATGGCGAAGTCCTGGCTTAGCGAGCCTAGTTCGTTCTTGGCAGTCAGAGTAAAATAGTAGTACTCGTTCATGAGCCTGTAGCCATTTTCGATCACACATTCCTTCATATTCGTCTCTTCTTTGTCCTTCAGCGCGCAAGCTAAGCTTTGTGTTGCGGGATAAAAATGAAACTCCAGAGTATAATTCACCGTCACCGGATTTACTTCGCGTGTGAACGTGCACACCATTTGGTCCTTCCAGCGCGGTGCGCGACACTTGAAGTCCTTCACTTCCTGTGGTTTGTGCCCGACGTAGACGGTACGGATCGCGATGCCCCAGGTGTCATTCAGTTTGCAAGTGTACGCATTGGCGCTTGGTTGCGCGTGATCCACCGTAAATTCAATGGTAGTGGAGTTTATGATCTGCAACGGTTTGGAGACAAGTACCGTAAATAAATTTTAAATATTTTGTGCGGATTTGTCTAACAAATGTTCGCGCAGGGTTAACTACTTACCTTCACTTGTTCCCGTGGAACCGGGATGTCCGATTGGGTATAAAACATTAGATAACTGCTGTTCATTCCTCGTGCTTTGAGGGAATGCATATTGAGAGTGCATTGTAATCGAATCGTGTCGTTCACCTCGAGGTAAACTGCCTTTTGTGGGAAAATCCCTGATGTAATGAGATGAGAGTACAGATAGGAGAAATAACAAATTGTCTTGAATGAGGGAAGGCCTGTAATTAAAATACTTACATCCCTGTGCAGAAACTTCGCTAACGCAGTATAGCGAACACAGCATAGCAAGAAAAACTACTCGGGGCATCATTTTGAAATGCTAAAAAAAATCGATGGTACAAGATTGATTTTCGATCAATGGTTTGCTTGTGCATATATTTACACTGCTTTTCTTATGCCCAAACGATGTTTTGTCTATTTGTCGATAGTCTAGACTCTAGAGTCTAGAGGATGGACGTGAAAGTTGCGTCTCTAGAAGTCTAAACATTGGCCTTGTTCTTTGCTGCTACGTAAACAAGTTTTAATGTCCGCTTAGTGCGTACTCCGTAACATGAGAACTATTTGCTCTATGATAAGGAGGTAGGAAGCCGAGTAGGATCTTATCTACATTAAAATGTGGAAGGAGGCAATTCCAAGAAATAATTTCACACAAACAGGGGATGATCTGTGGGCGCTTTGTGAGCGTCTGTCATGCCAGATTCATGGAGGATCCGAACCAACAAGTATTACGACTGAACAAACAACGCAAAATAATGTGCCGGGAGAATTGGATGGTAGACTGCTCACTAGCTCTGGGGAGGTGGTTGGAAGGTGGAGGTAGCACTTCGAAGAGCACCCTAAAATGGGGACATTATGAATAGGAGCATGGACGCGGAACTTGGGGTACCACTTGGGGCATATGGGTACGATGACGTTTACCCGGTCCCATCCTTGCATGAGGTCTTTCATGCAAGTGGAAACTTAACACCTTGCCGTCTAAAGATCCCATACGGGGTCCGTCCAAAAGCCGTATCGGTTTTCATCCGATCACATCATTTAGGTGTGCTGTCAAAACTGTCAAATGACAGCCGCCACATTACATTGGATGTAAAAAACATAAAACGGAATGTAATAAACTTCGCGAGCGTTTTGCTGTACCAGTTCCAGTTCGGCAGTGCATCAGAGCGGATTGTTAGCAATGCACGGGGTTCCTGAAATAGTTAGCGGAAAGTAAGGTTACCTTACGGCACGACCGCGTGGTGACGCCGAGCTGGAGCTCAAGTCAGACAAATCCTAGCTGGTTGAGTCAATCAAGCGGATCACGAGTTTTTGGGTCCTGACAAACGGAAGGAATTATCCCTCCCGTGGACGGCGGGTGGACATATGGCTACTATAGCCAGCGGTTCGGGAAGAGTCGGTACGCCTCTGATTACGAGTAAGGGAACAAATTGTTCGACTTAGCGTAGGAGGATATACTCCGACTCGCATACCGAAAGAAGTAGTTTTGCTGTACGTACGAATATTATAAAGCTGAGGATAGACGGATGCAATATTTCAATGCAATGAAGTAAAATTTGACATTTCTACCCAAAATGACAGTCATTGCAATATTTCTATGCGTATTTCTTTGCAACATTGCAAAGATCCAAACGGGGAGGTTAAGCATCGAAATATTGCATTCACTGTCATTTTTGGTAGAAATTGCTGGCAAGGTGATAGGCAAAGTTTGGGAGCAGGAAGAACTTTCCCAAAAAACTGAATGACTGGTGTCGTTGCACCAGTTTCCAAAAAAGGTGACAGGCTGGACTGCCAGAACTACCGTGGTATTACCATTCCAACTGCCAACTACAATTTTTTCCAACGGTTGCTGCTGCACCAGACCGAAAAACAGCCGGGTTCAAGGAGAGACGATCGACCACGGCAGGACACAACACATCTTTATTGACTTTAAGACGACCTACGACAGCATTGACCGGCAACAGCTGTGGATGCTGTTGAAGGAGTTTCAGTTTCCATGTAAGCTGATAAGACTGTGTAGGGCGACTATGCGCAATGTGATGTGCTCCTCCGTAAAGGTGCACAAATAGATGACACCAACTTTCATTCATCAGAAACTTTCATTTCAGAGGACTGAAAGTTTCCGAACTCATCACTCGTTTACACCACTCACATCAAATTAACGCTAACTGTCAACCAGCAATGATGAGCCGGTGAACAAACTATGCAGAATTGGAAATGAGCTATATAATTTCATCTGTAAAATTAATAATCATACTCATTTAGCGTAGTGTTTAGTTTAATGCGAGTGAAGTTGCATCGCATAAAATGTTTAACGATCATTTTAAATAGTTTTATACTGTCAGCTCCTTCCCTAGTAGAGCAAAAATCAAACAAATTCCATTGCTTTGAAATAAATTTGTAGCCATTGCTACGTTAAGTGAAATTTTTGTTGCACAACCAAACTTGCTTGTTTTTTTCGCATTTAGACAAGTTTAATTGAGTTTCACATGAGTGAAATGAGTGTTAGACAATTGTTATTAAGTGAAAGTTGCAATCGTTTATAACACGTTTAAGGGTCGGGGTGGTGTCGCGTTCTTTCTATTAGTCTCCCGGAGAGGACTGAGGCAAGGGAAAAACCTTTAATGTTTCCTTTTCAACGTGACTTTGGAAGGTGTAATGAGGCGAGTAGGCATCGATACGAGAGATAATGGGCTACGCAGACGATATTGACATTATTGCGGTCAGCAAGAGGACCATCGCGGGAAAGTATGCTGAACTTAAGTCAGAGGCTCATCGGATTGTACTCCAGATCACGTCAAAATCTAAGTACATGCAGGGAATAGGTTCTAGGGATAATAACCCCAGATACCTTTTCCTGTATCACAATGGCCGAAGACACCCTGGAGGACGTCGGTTCCTTCTTATAGCTCGGATCTCAAGTCACATGTGACTCGGACAAAGCCTTGGTAGTCTACGCAAGTGGCTGCGATCCAGTCGAGTTTGCCGGTGAACCAAACTGACGCTCTACCAGACCCTTATACAATAATATGTAAGGCCCGTTGTGCTCTACGGACATGAGACATGGACCTTACTGGAAAGAGATCCACGAGCACTTGGTTTTTTTTTAACGTAAGCTGATACGGTCGATCTTCGGAGGAATAGGGGATGCGGATGGCGCTTGAAGAAGTAGATGGAACGACGAGCTGTTCGAGCTGCTGGGTCATCCCCCAATTGGAAAGCTGGTGAAAATCGAAGGACTTAGAATGATGGAGCATATTGTAAGGAGGCTTGTTAGCATAAGCTACCCAGCCAGGGAGGTTATCGAAAGGGACTCAACGCTTATCGTCAGTTATATTTTTTCTCTGATTTTTTTAATCGTTCTCTTAGTAGAAAAACAAATGAGAGTCAGCCCGCTGCTGTATTTAGAACTGCGTTTCAGTAATAATTGCTTTTTGCTTTCGATGTGGTAGTGTGGAGAGTGCATAATTGTTTATTTAACATTTCAACTTGCTTGTTAAGATCATCCACGTAAAACTCAACACAAATAACAGAACACGATTTCATACGCTCTAATGCACATAATCGATTTCTCGAAAATTACCATTTATTTGTATGACCTTTCAGTATCTTTTCCGAAAGGAAATTATGTTACTTTTACATCATTCCCAATACCAACGATATGTACAAAGAGATTGAAAGTCAGAGGTTTTTCACGGCAGCGATTCTATTGTAATATTTCATATCCAAAATTATGCCAAATAAAAATTAACCAAAGATCCATGTTTTTGTTTTTATATATTTTGTTTAACTTTCATTAATTCAATGTAGTTCTTTGATTCGTTGCATATACAATAAAAGCAGCGACGAAGTGCACGTGGATGCTAGGGTCCATAACAAAAATTTAGACGAACCGAGTGGCAATGAAAGGCAAACGTTTCTACGAAATGTCAATTATCGTCACGCAATCTCCAGTTGCGACGGGAGGAAAAAAATACAAATTATCGCAAGCTGTGTATGAAGCTATTTATCTAACCAAAATGTGTGGAACCTCTGGTATAATAAAGTGGTTAAAATGTTAAAACTGTAGCTCAAGTATTCACACACATTCTCTAAGCATTTTTTAAGTTCTTAACACGATAGACGGTTGAACAGGGTGCGGAAATGAAGATCCATTTCTTACAAAAAGAGACCGGCATAGAAAACGTAGATTATCAAATTACAAGCGGGTGGAACTTGTACTGCCTTGGCCGAGCCTGGCTTGGGCCTGGGGTTTATAATTTTTTTCACACTACTCAATGCAATTGAACCAAATTTTTGCTTACTACTGCCAAATTATTGCTGATTACAATCACAAATAAAATGTATGGTAAAACAAAAACTCTGTATAGTTACTTGCAAACTGATTGCAAACTCAGGAATGCAGTTGATCGTACGTAAATCTTTATTCATACAGTGCATACACATGGTTGAACTAATAGTAGTGGTAATAGTAATAGTAGTAATGGTTTATCGATCACTTTTTTGTCACTTTTGTAGCGAGTTGTTGAAGCCGTCTAAGAAAGAAGACACAGTTCCATCGTAAGGATGTGCATGTGTTCCCGTTTGAAAAAAAACGCTAATTCTCCACGCCTGCTTTCCAGGCAACTGAGAAAATGTAAGTCCTATGGATCCTTGTGTACTGGTTAACATAAAAAAGAATCATCTGCTCGACATATGTTCCAGTTGTCCCGGATGGAAGCTTTTGGAAAGTCCACACAGCATGCAATACAAGCCAAACCAGCCAGGAGTCACGAAGCGAGGGTGTATAAGAGAATGAAAAAAGGGACAAAATCGGTGTTTGCCACCGAATACACGGAGAGGAGATGTTTTCTTCGAAATCAAAACAAAATCGACCCGGTCAGTTACCACCACACGCCAGTACGCGCTGGTGTTTGTGAAAAGCCTAGCTATTTCTGTCAAACTGGGGCTTACCTGTGTTGGTGTAATGCTTTTCGTTACTTTTTTTCTATTTGTGGGCAGATGTAAACCGCGCACACACTATCCTCGCCGCGGCATCACACGCCCCTCACCGAGACCAGACGATTCCGAGAAATTGTTTTATATCGCTTCCAGGAAAAATAGTTAGGAATTTCGACGAAACCGCGTTCCGAGAAGCTAGCGCTCCAATTCTGTGGTTATTTTTAACGTTTTGGTTCACTACGTAATTTCACGATATTATAAGTCTTGTAGGATATAATTCACCAATAATCTACCGAGAAAGAACTAATACGGTACGCAACAAGTGTATGAAAAAGTGCAATTGCTACTGCATTATTCACTCAGTGCATTACTTCCCAATTCGTTTACCAGCACTTTTTTGTACGTTATAGCTCAATCGCTATATTCACAGTGGCGCTTAGAACAGTCTACAAGCCACACTATATATTTTAGAAAGAACCTGTGTTCTGGAAACGCCTTACGCGTTGGCTGTTTCCAAGAAATAAAACGATTGAAAGAGGACAGCGACACTGCGAGACTCCTCTTGGCTAGCGATCCGACCTCACTGACGTACGCTACTCTACTGCTGTCAAAATTTACATCACACGAACTTGGCGATGCTTTTCTGCCTCTCGGTCCGCTTTGATAGTGTGCGTCAATCGGAGGCGGCACAACAATTTTAAACAACGAAAAAATACATTAGCTGTTTTTCTTTAAAAACGTGTTGACGGTAAAAGTTTTACAAAATAGGTGATATTATGATAAAATTTCTAAGAAATACGATTGAAACTTGTTGCTTAATCGATCTTTCTCCCTCTCTTGATTGATATGTTTCTGCTTCGAAGGGCTTCGTTCGTATTATAAAAAAAACGCTTATCTCAACACGTTGCAAGTGCATAACCCTCAAAAAAACACAATATTTCTAGATTTTACCTAGATAAAAATTACATCGTTCCCACCAAGCGTAATCAATGAACCTGTTTATTTAAGTTTTACATTTACATTTTTCATACATTTATTACATTCATTTGCAGCAACGTGTCTACAGGTTGGCAGGAACAGGGTCCTTGTATTCATGCTTCAGCTTCAGTCCTTCTCATTAATTTTACTCATATTTTAACAATTTATTATATTCCATATGATTCCCCTACTTTGAGTTGTATAAATTGTAATAACATTGTACCGCTGAAACTATCCAGCACCGTTTTAACTGTGTATAATTTATAAAAAGGAACCAATACGTATTTCGTAATTATTGTTTTGCAATAAACAGACTTTTCCGTTATCATCAGTAAGCTTGGGGAAATACCAATGTTCCTATGGCGCCAACCCGACGTAGTATGTTTTGACACACTTTAGTAAATAGCAAAGCATTTAATAAACCCAAAGTTAGCTGTTAAACAACACATTCATCCGATTCTACCGAATGGTCACATTTCTAAGCAGTAATATAGTATTCCCGTTTGTTTTTGCAATTTTCCCGAGCTATGTAGCATAATGCAATGCAAATCAGAATGGCAATAATAATTCCCATTCCTATGCTCACGTACATTATCTCTTCGTTGATGCCCGCGTACGAACGTCCTGAAATGCCACAACATGTAATGTAATGTTTTGCAAGTTTACTTGTAAATCCGTTTTCTCTTTACCATCGGAGTATCCATTGCCATACCCGAGACGACCCGTAACACGCCCTAAACAGATGAAACCCGAGAAATACTTTGTCAACATGTGATACTGTATTGGGCTGAAATTATATCAAACTTTCTTACCGCCGACTGCCATGTTCTGTATAATACGATTTCCGCGCAAATGCACAATTTTGAAGCTTGAAATCGTCCAAAAAGTTAAAAAGAGTAGATTTTAGTTCAACGCACTACATAACAAAACCACTTCAGCTGCTCGTCGTAATGATCATAGCAAAATGATGCTCGCACACAGCATCCTGACAAGAAGTATCTGGTATTGTATAGTTTGGAGTTTTTGATTTTGCGCACTCTTGTTACAGTGTTGTACGCTAAATCATACAGTTAACTTCTATTTATCCCTTTTGCCATGTTATTGAATATACTGACCTGACTAACTAAATAAAATGATCAGTATTGAATCAAAAGTTAAATTAATCCTAATTAATTAAAATTGTAATTACAAATGTTACTCAATCAAAAATGCTAAACGTAGGTGGGCGCTCAAGAAATAGCTTTTATTGATTAGGGCTTTGATTTTTATTATATTTTATTTCAGTTCTTTCATTTAATTTCATGACTACAGCTTTGTCATCGAATCACAATTTCCCCCCCAAGGTTCTGTTGGCGATAGGTATTTTAGTATTTACTCAATCTACCTCCCAAAACACTAAACTATGTAAGTTTTTTCACATTTCCTCGAGTGGTGTTAATCCCAATAACTCCATGCCTGTGCAAAGAACTTTTTGAACGTTATTAAAGAGGAGTATTCGCTGGAGCCGCTTTTGTATATCGGGTTCATGTTTGATGTGCAACACTTTCAGTGCAAGGTTTGTCGATTTACTAAAAATAAAATTAAGTATATAATTTGGATTTACTTATTTCATACAGTAGCATACTTACCATAATCGAAATAGATAAGCCACAAGAATACACGCCTCGGCTGCTTCTTGAGCTTGATGACAGACTGGTTCAAAATTGGCTAGCTGGCAAATTATTTCGCTAGCCTCAGCTTCCGGTAAATACTGAACTGCACAATTAATGGAGTTTACATCCACATCCGATGCTTGGGCACGTATAAGACTAACCAGTCTACAATGAGTATACTGTAGCTTGATACCGGAGTCTCCGTCCATTTGTAGAATTTTTGACCATTCGAATTGGTAATCCTTCATACGTCGTTGTTTCAAATCATTAATAATAACTGCACTTGCTCCCAGTATATCGCAAACATCTGAATTGTGAATCGCGTTCGCTCTAGTGTTTGGAGATTCCTTCTGTTTCTCCAGTACTAATTCTTGGGCCTCATGTAGAATATCTTTTAAAAATACCACCTGCCCTCGTCGCGTACTCATACCGTGAATTCGTCCAAATTTTATGTGTTCAATATCGTTTGCGTAAGGAAGTTCGAACGCATGTGCTATTCCGCTTAATGATACAAAATGATCGTTTTGTCCATTTTCGACTACGTACAAACATTTTTCGAAGCTATATCGAACGTGACGATCCATGAGTGCAGCAACATCCCTTAAAATGTACATTCCTGTTCCATCGCTTTTCACCAATGGCACGGTACGATTTTTAAGCTGAATCACCAGGCGTCCATCGAGTTGCTCGTGCAGGATGCCTCGGTCTTTCATCGCATTTAAAACGTGCGATATCTTATTCATACTATACGACGATTCCCACTCATAGCTGCTGAAACGAACTCCTAGCCTTCGATATAGATCTTCAAGCTCTTTTACGGTATATGCGCGATACTCTTGCCAGTTCTGCATCTCTTCTGTTGTTCCGTGTTCCATGCTAGCAAATATATCCATGGCAGCGGTGTGCATTTTTGGGTCATCACGGGCTACATTATACGCATGAACGTAAGCGTCGTATAGGCACTTGATAGGATTTTTGTTGATTTCGTTCAATGAAAGAGCCTTTAAGTGAACTCCCAGAGCTAAATATCCAAACTGTGTGCCCCAATCTCCAAGGTAGTTCAGGCGAACTACACGATTTCCGAGATGTTCGTTAATGTTTGATATAAAATTCCCAATTATAGTTGAACGTAGATGACCAGCGTGGAATGGTTTAGCTATGTTCGGAGAACTGAATTCCACCACGATCGTGTTACTAGGCGGGTTTTCTTTGGAGCACGGGCTATTTGTTAGAGCTTGCGAAATAAATGTGTCTTTGTTGAGCACACATTTCAGCCATCGTTTTCCCGCCGTGGTTTGAATCGTTGCCTCATCACAGTTTTCGTCTTGTTTTAAAATTTTACAAAACTCTCGTGTATTGGATGAATCTTGTTGAAATGCTTCACCTAAATGATGGAGTGGTACGTGCAGCTCTGGAGTTTGGGTTGTCTTTTGGAAAGTAAACTTGAGTGCCGACACCGGCAAAGGAACATTCAGGTCACGTAATCGGCCTGCCTTGAATAGAGTCAAAGAACGAGTTTGAAGTAAGTCTCATTAGCCCGGTGAAAAGGGTTGAATCGCGCAACATTTTTAATACTCACCTTTTCTGTAAGCAGCTTTCTGTAAAAATAAGCCATAGCCATTAAAGCCTCTCGTTGAGCTTGAGAGCGGGCCGTAACGCCGAAAACATACCAAATGTAAACATTCCGATGAATAACTGTTATACTCACAGTTGTCATCTGATCAGCTGGTTGCATTAGCCCAAGGTTTGTAGAAACGATTAATATTGTTGTGGTCACACAAAAACCACATTTTTGCTCATATTCCTGTACAAATAGGCTAATTTCTTAGAGATTTTCATGCATGGTTATGTTGATGCTCCCATAAAATCCATTGAAATATAGGCAAAATAATATATTTCATATCTTTCGGACCTGTTCTACAGCTTGACAACCGCAACGCAAGTGCAACGTTGTCCTTTCTACTCATTTGTGGCAAGAAGTCGACCCATCCTCATAACCGTACTTGTCGTTTTCGTTTTTTATCTTTAAAATAAAGAATGAAAAGAACAAATTAGATTGAAAAATACTGAGTACACGACGGGCGGCGCTAGTACGTATGCGTGCGTGCATTGCTTTGCGGGTAACTAGTGGACAAAATTTCTACTCCGTCGGATTCTCGTGGCAACACTTATCTTGCACCCTGCGGAATTCTTGCATCTTCGCCCGAGTGAGCTGAGAAACCGTGTTCACATTTTATTGCATTGGCATTTCGTTCGCAAACCGAATCGAATCCAACGAGAAGAAGAATATAGAACAGATTGTTGATTCGCTTTTACCGTGAACATTACGAAACTAATACGCCAGCCACGCCAGTACGTCCTACGGCCGCGTTACAATAAATTCATGATAAGTTGTAATTGAAATGTTTTGGAAGAAGAAAGCAAATTGACGAGAATTTTTTTGCCTAAAAATTCCGTGGCAGTGCAGGTGTGCGCTTGTGCTAGTGTGTGTATGTATGTGTGAGTCATTACGTGTGTCATAATTTCGGGTGCGTGAACATCGAGAGCAGTAGTGTCGCTGAACTATCAAAGTTTGGAAAAAGGGCACAGTGTAAGGTGAATTGTTCTTTAACAGGAGAAAAGCACGAAAGTGAAAAAAACATCCAGTTCTAGAAAAGTGCTTATTGAAGGGGACAGCGACTGGGCGTTGATTCAGCGGGGAAGCTAAAAAGGATATCGTAGTCAACATGGCTGGCCAAACGATCAATGACAGGTTGTTGGCTGCACGGCACAGTCTTGCTGGACAAGGGCTGGCCAAATCCGTGTGCAAAGCGACCACAGAGGAAATGATTGGCCCCAAGAAAAAGCATCTCGATTGTAAGTGTTGACATCGTGATCTAGAGTAATGACGAATCTTGTATCTGCTGGCAATCAGACGATAGCGAACGGTCAGTGAGAGCAGTTTCTGGGGGCTGGGGAGTGGGGATACCCTTGGCCTCGATGAATTTGGATTTGTCTTATTGACATTTGGTGCCCCCAAATTTTATGTTCGCTTTTCGCACTACGCGGTCGAATATCATTGACAAACTCGGAACGATGCTCCAGCATGGACGTCCTGCCCGTGGCTGACAAGTCCTTGCGTAAGGGGCACGCTGTACGCCAGCGCAACATCAAGTGCAAGAATATAAAATAATCTTTTTTCTTTTGCCTCGCTAGAGACTTTGATTGTAAATACGTTTTGTGATACTTATGTAAAAAGCCACTGCTCGCTAGCGATTGTTGGAAGAACACAATCATGAAAAGAAATGAGAAACAGAATACAAAAAGATAGTGAGTTATTGCTAGTAACGAGCCTGGCACTGGTATCCTCCCTCTGAACGATAACGATACATGGAAACCACATGCATATGTTGACTGCCCACTCTTAATGTCCCAAACGACAAGAACATTTCTTTTGCTTTATCGCCGCATGCTGCTTTAACTCTCTTGATAGTGCTTCTTTCCAATGATTGCTACCATGGGCAATGTCAGATACAGGATTCGTCGCCCACATCCATTTAGTTAGAACCAAACAACTGGCTGACAAAGCATCTCATAAACTTTCGTATGTATTTTTTTAAAGATTTGGTACATTGCACCAACGAACCGAACGTTTCGATTCCGCACCTGGCCACGTTACTAATCGAACGGTCGCAGAATGCCAACTGGGTCGTGGTATACAAGGCACTTATCACAACCCATCATATGCTGGCCTATGGCAATGAGGTAAAATACTATCGAAAATTTGCGTCGAACATTCGTAGTAATTTAGTTTTAACTTGCATCTTCTGATTTTAGCGATTTATACAATATCTGGCGTCTAGTAACTCGTCATTCCAGCTGAACAATTTCCTCGACAAGGGTGGCGTGCAAGGTAGATATCATTGTAGAGGACCCGTCAGAGCGTACATAAAACATTCCGCAGACCAGACAAATTACCCAACAACATTATACTAAAATCAATTACTTACACAAATTCTAACCGAAACTGACCTTTACCGATCAGAATACAATATGGAACACTTTTCGTGAGGTCCCATTCTCGCTGCTTATGTAGAGCAACATTAGCAACGTCGAACTAACAAATGCCTTAAACCATTTCTTTTTTTTTCTCTACCGACTAACCATCTCTCTACCTTCAAATTGTCATTCGCGAAAAATTGTAGGTGTCGTTGGCGCTCGAATGGGTAAGTAGTTGTTCCTCTTTCATATTTTTTCGTCGTTTGATAGTCATGGCTACTAAATAAAATGTGTGCTAAAGACGATTTGTCTTTTTAAATGAAGAATAGGCACCATTGTTTAACAACTTTCCCCAATATCTCTTTTCATTCTTATTCTAAATAACATTAAACTAACATTCGGTGATGTATATAAGACGGATGTTGTGAGTAGCCTTTTTATGATTTGATTATCTTTAAGCTAAATTTTGTGTATCATTAGGAATGGGAAGTAATGTACACAGCTTGAAATGTTAAGCTTGCAATGTGTTTATTGAATTCAATTGTTCAAAGTTTTTCTATTGGTATTTTGTTTTTTTTTTCTCGATTGTTTAGCCTTCATACATCGATGTGATTTATTTGGCAGAAATCATTCCAAACTCGTTAATTTTTTCAGGCTACGATATGTCTCCGTTCATACGACGGTACGCTAAATATTTGAACGAAAAGGCGCTGTCGTACCGTACCGTGGCGTTCGATTTTTGCAAAATGAAACGTGGCAAGGAAGAGGGCTCGCTGCGCATGATGCACGCCGAAAAACTACTGAAGACCTTACCCATACTGCAGGCTCAGCTGGATTCGTTGCTCGAGTTTGACTGTACAGCAAACGATCTCACGAACGGTAAGAAGCAGCGTTGGAGGATGACAAGAAAGATGCACCTAAAATTGGAGGCTCACTATCGGTTTCCGTTGTTTTGTTCAATTTTTCCTTTTCTTTATTTTAATAACCGGCTAACGATAGGAGTTATCAACATGTGCTTCTTGTTGCTATTCCGCGATTTGATACGGCTGTTTGCTTGCTACAACGATGGCATTATTAATCTGTTGGAAAAGTATTTCGACATGAACAAAAAGCAATGCCGCGATGCACTGGATCTGTACAAAAAGTTTCTAACTCGTATGGATCGCGTCGGAGAGTTCCTTAAGGTGGCGGAGGTGAGTTTTGGTTCCTCGAACTTGGTTGACTCTCTCATCAATGTATTGACACGGCAATCTTTACAGAATGTGGGCATTGATAAGGGCGATTTGCCCGACTTGACCAAAGCCCCAAGTTCGTTGCTGGACGCACTTGAGCAACATTTGCTAGCGCTGGAGGGCAAAAAGGGATCCGCAGCAAATACCCCAACTCAAACGGCAAGGTAAACGTGGCGGAATGTTTAGCATTCTACATGATGCTTCTCTCTGCGTATAGCAGATAGCTAAATAACTAGCCACATTTGCTTGTCTCTTTCGTACAGCAATCAAAAGAATGTCAAAAGTGGCGTTAATGCTCTCGCTTCCACCAGTTCCTCGTTTGGAACGGTTGCAGAATCGAGTAAATTTGATAGCCCTACCAACGGCATGATCGACGAAAGCTTAAAGGCACAAGCCCTTGCCGAGGAAGAAGCTGCGATGAATCAGTACAAGGTAAGATTGTGGAACGCTCTCAAACTGCTCTCATGCTCTAAAACCTCTGATCTTGTATTAAAAACTAATTCCAGTCGAAAGTTTCTTCGCCGACCACGGCGACAGCAATAACCAATCCGTTCCTGTCGTCGCCCACCGCTAGTCAAAATAATATCGTCGACTTGTTCGAAGCTCCGAAGCCAGCACTGGATCCACAAGCAGTAGCTGGTGCGTCCCGCGCTTCCGATGATCTGCTACAGCTGGGCAATCCATTTGCGGATGTTTTTGCCACACCGGCACCAACCGTGACTAGCGCGGTCCCGGTCGGATCGGTCAATGCGTTTGGTGCCAACAATTGGATGGGCAATGGAGGTAAACTGATGTTTTATATTTCAAAAAGGGCAGCGCTTACAAGTAAATGTCGCTTTTATCAAAGGATTCAATGGAGCTATGGCTGGTGCACCAGCTGCTGGAATGACGTCTGCTGGGCAAGCAGTTACAGCAGGTGACACATTCGTGTCGGATAACAATTTTACGTCCGTTTTCGGGGGATTGGAACAAAATGGTAAGTTATATTGCATTGAGGGTGGTGGGTACACACGCAAATCGACCTGTTACATTTCGTCTCTCACCGTAGGAGCCAGTGCGCCACCTGCGGCAACCACCCAGCCTGGAAAAGTATTGACCGGAGACTTGGATAGCTCACTCGCATCGTTAGCTGAAAGTTTGACTATAAACAAGTCAAACTGTGGAAAGTGAGTTTTCTAGATCGTATACATCCTTCGAAAGAAGATCGCTTATTCTATGTTCCCATCCTTTTCAAGGAACATACAATGGAGCTCCCCGAAAACATCGGCCAAAACTGGCTCCGCTGGATGGTCCCCACAGCCACAACCGGCTACCAATCAGACCGGCTACAAACCAATGGTAAACAAATAACGTAGTCCAACAGCTGACCGTACTAGCTTATCTAACCTCTTGTAACATGATTTTCCACTATCATTAACTCAGACTGACAATTGAAAGTTGGTTAGTAATCTGCTAGTCATTAATAATATCTCCCCGTACGTTTTACATTACCCAAGCATACTTGTAAATTACGTAATTTGTGAAAGAGAAGAAAATCCCCTTAGTTTCGATTTTTAATTTTCTAACTCAAGTGTATTTACATTCACGGCGTGCGAACACTGCATCTTTTTCCCCGACAAATAGTACGACAAATCAATGACATGAAGCCTTTGGATTTTTTTCTATTTGAGACAGATGTAAATAAGACAAATAAAGCATAAGTTAGTCAACATTCCCATACAGTAGCGTATGATAGGAAACGTTTGCTTCTACAACTGCATTTTCTTCAGAATTCTTGCTATTTAATCTGTAGGATGTTGTAGCTTTTCCATAGACTTTGCTAAATGGTGTCTTGATCAATTGTGCTAACTTACGAACGCATGCTTTTCACGGACCTATGTTAAAACAATAAGTTGTTTGTTTGACAATGTAAATACTTTGTCCATAGATATTGTATCATTTGTTTCCTTTTAATCAATTTGTAACTTATTTAATTCTGTTTTTATTTCATTCTTGTTTTTTTTTCTTCTTTTTTCGGTGGATTTGTGTTCCTCTTTCCTGTTCCTTTTTTAAAACTTCTTTATTTGTTTGATACATGACATGTGCTTCACCCACGGCAAACCCTTTTGGCCGCTAAATGTGCGATTTGTGTGTATTCGGATGTATGTACGCACACTTCTCTTGCGATATATCAAATTCGTAAACCTTATTTTTTGATATATGGTTTGCTTGCATTTGGGTTGTATGTTTTGTCCTATTTACATTCGGGTGAAAATTGGGTTCGCTGTGGCAGGCACAAGGTATGGCCGTTTTTCCAGTTCCTAGCACAATACATCCCAGCACGCACACTCCCCTTCCTGTAGTGCCAGCATATTTTATTCAGGTAAGCCTCTTTCAATGTTTTTTTTCTTAATTCAACCATTTTCGTATAGTTGTTTGATGTGTGTTTTACCCAAATAGAAGCTAATAAATTGAATGTATTAAATTCGTTCACTTGAAAATGTGACTCTGTTCCAACGGTATATTCATGCTTGCTTGTTGAGATATCATAGTAGAATATTGCTAAAATTAATGCGTTGACCGATATTACTTTCAATCAGGCAACAAATCATGTTAAAGCTATGTGTATTCCGCTTCTAAATCAATGTTTACTTTCAACATCTATCAGTCAACAAGTGATGATTTTTTGCTTTCTTCCGATGTCCTGCTTAACTGGCACATTTTATAATAGAATCAAAATTTGCTTAAAAATTCCAGCCAAGGACAGCCGTAGCTAGAAAAATCTTTTCAAATGAACGTGTGATTGTTGAAATGAAATGATTCCATTCTTATTGTGTGTACAATTTGAGTCGAGTTTGTGGGACTGTGGGACCAGACCTAAAAAAGAGGCCTTAACATCAAAGATTTCTGATTTGCTATTCCTTTTGTCCATTCGCAGCAAGGAATGACCCAGATTAGGCCAATGATGGGTGCTACAATGGCAGGCGCCCCGCCGGTGATTGCTCCCGGAATGATACCTACCGGCATTCCGCCTCAGCAATCGGCCCTACCTAGTCAACAGGGGATGCATATGCAACCGGCGATGCAACAATCAGTTCCAGTAATACCTGGCAGTATGACAGGAGCCGGAAACGTTCAGCTGGATCCTTTCGGGGCGCTCTAAATATACACCTACTCACGATAAACGCTCATCCAATTTCCCCAGAACCACGCGGAGGGGTTCATATGAAGAAAAAAAACACCTTAAAATGCCAGAGCTAATAAGGACACTGTTACGAAAGTTTACTATGAAGTGTAATGAAAAAATAAGTAGTATATCATACAAATAATACACTGTTGCAATAAGAGAGGAGGTACGCGAACGCTAGAGAATTTAAAGCACGTTTGTTTTACATAATTCTTATCTAGAAGTTCGTGTGTAAAAAAAACCCTTCAAAAACACTTTGTCGTTTGTGCAGTTTCTGTGTATAAAGTAATTATCATTGTACAATGTCGAAGCGGAATGGGTTTAAAAAACGTAAGAAAACACGAAACAAAAACAAACAAACATGAAACTGCACAGCCTTGCTGAACGACACATTCAGATGCTTGTACACCAAACGTTAAACTAAAACGTTTTGGAGCAGAAAAGAGCCTAATGCTGACAACAATTTTTGGTGCGTTTTCCTTGTTTCGACATTTTGCAATTAATAGCTTAGTTTACAACCATTTGGTTATTCGTGGAGACGTTGCAAAATGAACATGCATTCCAAATTGCCGTCTATGAATATGTATGGAGAAATTAATCGTCTGTTTGTTCTTCATTGTGAAAAATTAGTTATACATTGTACCCTATGCTGGCATAAAAAGTATCCGCCTGCGCTTCTATAGCTTCTAACCATTCCAGTACTGGATGTACTTTATTACGTTTTGTGGCCTCTATTGACATGTGATCAATCAGGAAATGTGACGGATGCGCGCAAATTTTGTATGAAAATATGTTAAAACCTTGCCTTCCCCCGTAAATTGATGAAAGGAAAAAAGATAATGTTGTTTATGTTTGGTAAATAAGCGTCTGCTCTGCATGTTACAATAGAAAACAAAATTACTCAATAACGATAACAATAACGAATGTAAATGATGTTAGAAAAAATCGATTATAAGAATGAAGGGTACATAAACAGGCAAATCTTTCTGTAGTAGGTAGCCTTGCTTAGCAGTGCAGTACATGTATTGGCAGTTGTCGCTTTTGTTGCAGTATTAGCTGCTCTTTCCTTCAACTCTATATATCAACACATAACGGCACCTGTAGCACTTTGTTATTCAGATGATATGAATATAGTGATGTTTTGAAATCAGGCGCTAGCACTAAGAGTGGCAGGACGTTCGTTCCATTTGCTTCAATCGTTCCGTACTACTACACTGCAAAACACTGTGCAACACGTCTCTTACCTAACTGTCTGTTAAAACCCCTAAATATGTCTTGTGTATCCGCAAATTCAAAGAAGTGCAAATATCGTAGTAGAAAATAACATAGGAATGGAGTAGGAAATCTTACATTAGAAGTGGCAACGCTGAAAGGACTATCATGAGGCAAGAGCTCCGCATTCATGTATTTATAAATAAAAATTGTAGTAATATTATTCATATTGTACACATAACTGTATTTCCTGCTGCACCTTGTGCAGGCGAGGACCGCAAGCTAAGCTAAACGTTGAGCAAATACATACATAAAGAAGGAATCATACTTCAAACTACTGTGAAGAAAAGCTTAATAAGTCCTAAATACTTAGAACATAGCGTGTTGTGTTTTCTCCCTTGTAATGCCGATGCTGCTTCAAGGACGATTATTTTATGAGAAAGAGAGCATACAGAGAATGGCGAATTTGAATGGAAAAAAGAAAAAAGGTGAAATCAAATTGCGTGTACTTATCCTGGACGATAGTATCGTGAATTGGAAGAAAAATCGTTTTCCAAAAACATTGTGTTATTAACAGCTGATCCGTTTTGTTTAAGTTAGAAAAAAGGCTCACTGACACGAACTTTGTGTACGATAACGGCATACAGAAAATGATAAGTACGCGAGTTGAATTATTAAATTAACGTCAGCAAAAATCCACCGTTGAGTTGGACGGACATGTGCTCTTCCTTTGAGATTTTTCACTTCAAACTATGGTACGTACGTCTATCTGATGATTCTTATAAGTAATTTGATTATGTTCACTGATTGTGTTGTTAAAACAAATCGAATAGAATGCCCATCCGACCAGGAAAAGAAACGAAAAAATATCGTAAGAATGAGATTTATGTCAAATATTTTGTTTTACATACGATTTTCAACATTACATTGGTTGGTGAGGATAATGAAAAAAAGCAAAAACTACAAATCCTCACAAAAAAGTGAATATACACAAAATGATTATAAAAACTATATATTATATATATATATACAGATACATATATACATAAAGAGTTGTTCATGATTAAAATAGATGATTCGAACAATAAACTCTAACACGGTATAATAGAGCAATATTTGGGATCAATGTTTTATTTCTGCGGGTGCAGGTTTTTCTTTTTCTGGTTTATATTTTTATGCAACGGTTTTAAAAGGTAACATGGAATCAATCGGTTATATAGATTTGGCATATACTAACCATTTTTACTTTTGTCCCGAAATTAATTGATTTCATGCTCCGTGTGGGAGAAAAAGTGGATCAATCTCGGTAAATATTGTATTCTTTTGTGTTCTCGAATTTCTTCCTTCGGTAAGCATGGACCCTGTACAAATAGTAGATCTATGGGAAGACCAGTCTTGGTCGAGATTTAAACTAACGCCACAATGTTCTACCCTAAGGCTCGTAGGTCATGATCAGTTCGGCGAATTTAACAACGTGTGGTTAATTTGAGAATAGATTCCAAAACTTATGTTTAAATTCGTCTCTGAATTCCATTCGATGAAGATTAGGGTCTTTTGAGGTGTTCTTGATGTTGATGTACGTTAGACTAAACGTTATCACATATTATAATCACACCCGCCCGCGGAGAAACCCGTCGGATACAAACAGAATATTATGTAAGCTGCATAATTTAATACGATTTATATTTCCCTTTGATGGTTTTACAAAAGACTTTGAGCGTTAACGCAAATTATCGCTTTCAGATTAAAAAATAAAATAAATAAAGATGGCCAACACACTAATTTTGTTTACAGTAAAAGTCTATTGCTTCACATTAATTCAATAGTCGTGTAGAACGTATAATTTTTTTCAATGCTTTGCAACTTAATCAATTATTGAACAAGAAAATGAAGCGTCGATAAAATTGTTCATGTGTCATTGCTCCTCCTTATGATTATACAAACTTTGGTTGTTATTTTTTTCATTAAATTGTTTTGACCGATCATTACAAAAAAAAAATACACACACACACAAAACTCACTGCTGTCAGCAATAGTCCTGGAAATAGTTTGAAGAAAAGATTTCACTGTTATCATGGTGTGCATAATAACAATGTTATACTCACATATGTTGTGAATCTTAACAAGTAATTCCCGTCCATAAACATAAAATTGCAAATTGCTTACATCAGAGTTCCTATTATCATTGTTTGCGCATCCGTACTGATGAGTGATCGTACGAAAATTTGCAGCTCATAACAGCCTAAATCTGATAACAGGCTTAAAGGTGAGTTAGGTCGTGTTGAGGATTCAGTGGTTTGTAATAACAGTCCCATTGGTGTATTAGCTTTTCCCTACACGGTATTTCGTTTGTTTGCATCTATCCGTGCCATCAAGGCAATGAAAAACATATTTTCTGCAATAAGTGCCAGTACGCAATGTTCAGGGGGGTGTTCAGGGATTTATGATTTTATCTGAAATAGAGAGCAACAAATAGCCAGCAACTAATAGGACCAATTGGATTTGGCTTTTTGTAATTTGTTCACTTGACCATTAAACAGCAGATCACAACACTAGCGTACACCTAGGGATATGTTGAAAGTAATGTTCGCCGAGTATCATATGTTTGACCGGCCCTCAACAAGACAGGATCCTGTGCGGATCAATGGACAATCAGAAGAAAGCTGTCATTTTTCTAGTGTTGGTTTCGCATGGTACACATAATCTACACTCAACTGACTCGCCCATGTGAGTTAAGGTGCAATTAAACGAGTGCATCAACAGTAGATCACGCAACAATGCCGAGAAAACATGTTTCAAACCAAACTACTGTAGAAAAAGTAGTGACTGTACTGTACTAACGAAAGTAGCTGAATATGTGAAGTGTGCGAATGAGGCGTGTTAACGACAATATATTTCAACGAAAAACATCTTTCTTGTGGTCAGATATCTCGCCTGCTTAGCTTCGAATGTTCGGTTCCTTTTTAAAAGTTTCAATAATAACTGGAACAGTAAACTACGATCGTAAATCTTTTGAGAAACATAAAAAATGGTATATTACTAATGGAACGAATGTTACATCCGTGTAACAGCACCTTTAGGCTTCCATAACTGACACATGCAAAAGTTTGACAGCTTTTCCGTGTCCGATGTGTTGTTCCCTCTACCCGCACACTATTAAGCAGCCACGAACTGAAAAGGTGTAGTGCAAGGAAAAAGCAGACGGACGACAGTTTGCCAATTCGTCGCGAAGCTAAATGTACGTTCTGGATTTTGCTTCATGGACCGTGGTCTATTGATGGGCCGCAGCTGTGAGCACTAGAAAACTGAGTCAGCTTTGTTCTGCAGTTAGTTGGATTACCCTTCCAATGGTCGGTGACTCCGGTTAGAAAACGTAGAGTAAGTACGAGACGCAGTGTGTTTTCCAGGCTAGTTTTGGCTGTCTGCTCGAAGGTGCCATTTTTATTTATAAACTGCCCCCTGTCTGCCGTCATCGTCGTTGTCGTCGTCGTCGTCGTCGTCATCGAATGGTATTGTGATTCAGTCCGGCTCCAGGGCTAAAGTGGAGGAAAAATCACCAATTTTCTGTCGGCCATTTTGGCCGGTATCGGTTTTTCGGTTCGGAAGTTGCATGCACAGCGTAAGCGGCAGGAGCAGCATGACGGCGGCAGGAGTGGAAAGTGAAAAGAAAGAGAGAAATTGTGTCTACCAGTGTGGTGCGTAAACGGGTGTGTGCGAAAAGAGCAGAACTTGTCGTGAGAAGGTGGTGTCTGGTGGTAGGAAAAGTGACTAGGTAGGCCGTGACCAATTTCGAGTCGACTGCACCGGGAACAACCGCCCAGTGCATTGAGGCTCAAATTGCATCCAGAGGCCAATGGGCGATCCTCTCTGGGGATCGTTGATTGCTAAATGGTGCGGAAGTGCGTTTATCGGACGGAGTCGCCAGGATTGCGGCTGGTACTGAACGACGGTGCTGGTTGTATCCTTGCATTGCAGCAAGCACTGGTGTATCGATTTTTGTGTGTTTCTTTGTTATCTACCACACCGGACGTCGGTCAATTTGGCAATGAAGAAAAATTTGCCCTAGTTCATAACTTGATGCAACTATTTGTGCATGGTAGTGAAGAAAAATATGGGTGTAGTTTGTTCTAGAGCGTTTAAAAATGAATCAGTGATATGGTGACAAATAATTGACATAATAGTTTTTTTGAAGAAAATCGCCGTTCTCATCGTCTAAATACAGTTCAGTAGTTCGTCTACGCATTTTATGCGTAGACAGGCAGTCGCCATAAAATGATTAGACAAGTTTTCGCCCTAAAAGGCTACAATGTATACCGTTCTACTTACGACAGTCACATTCTTCCCGGGTGGAACTTCAGTTTCAGCACTAGAAGAGAATGATTGCTTAAACACTCATTTACTTTTTTCTTTTCGACAGCATACAAGTGCATCTTCATCGGAATAGAATAACCTTGTGAGGAAGCGATTGAAACGCGGTCCAGTCGCCACGGTTGTTGCTATGACATTCGATACCGTCAGTCAGTCCATGGAACGAACCAATGGCAAAGCAATGGAACAACGGGAAGATGGTCAAACAACGACAGTGAGCGAGCATCAGAACAGCAACAACACAGCTGATAATGCGTAAGTTATCGCAGCTGATAATTGTGGCGATATTTTTAAAACGCAATCTTTACAATCTAATGACACCGTTGGGTTTCCTCCGTTGTAGACATAACAGTAATAGCAACAACACGACTGCGGCGCTCATTAGCAGTTTCCCCGTGGAAAAGCTTGCTTCGTTGAATGCCAAAATTTCCAACTCGCGCTGGGTCGTCCCGGTGTTACCGTCGCAGGAGCTCGATTGTTTGCTGGATGCGGCCATACAACTATCGATCGCGGGTATGTTCTGAAGCTCCCACAACTGTGCCACGGCTGTTTATATTAAACTCGGGTGTTCGCTGGTTTTTTTTTCTTTCAGGGGTAGATGGAGACTGTGAACCATGCGTTCGATTCTATCAGAATGAGCTGGCGACCTCGTTCATCAACATACTCACGGATGAAGCTGTCATGTCGTGGAAGAACAACATCCACGTATGCATCTTCAAGTCGTGCTGCAAATTTCTACGCTTGGCATCGCTGCACATGGAGCGCGACAATCAGTCACTGTTGGAGCTGCTGGCGATCGTGTTCGATCCGGAGAACAAGTTTCACGTGCACAACATTGCTCGCCAGCCGGAAAACATGGTTACACCGCCTCCACCGCCACCGCCGCCTGCAGTGCAGTCCACGTTGGCCAACCCAACCGCCACCTCCTCGTCGTCATCCTCATCGTCGTCTTCGTCGTCCTTGCCGGACAGCACCGAAAGTAGCAGTACCACCACTAGCAGCAGCAATGCGCCCGCATTATCCACGGCAAAGCAACCACAGCAGCAGCAGCAACTGCAGGACATCGCAGCAGCCATTGTGTGCTTCGCAAAGCCACCGCTAGAGACGAAAAACCCGCGCGGTTGGCTACTCAATTTTATCAATCAGTTTGGTGTCCATCAGGGCTTTGATAACTTCCTCAAACGGATGACAATGGCCATCGAGCAGCATCAGCAGCATCATTGCGAGCAGGACCTACAATCCGGCGGTGGTGGTGGGCCGGGCGAAAAACAGAAGCCCAAAGGGAAGATGTCCCTACACCTGCTGTTCGCACTGCTGCGTCCGTTCGGGCTGTGTGCAGAGTATCTAACCGTCGAAACGATCGAGCGGTATCTGCTGCCCGGATGCCGGTTCGTGCTGACCGTACTCGAGAGCCTCACGGACGCCGAGCTCAAGCGGGAGGTAGTGTTCGAGGGGAAGAACGACTTTATGACCGGAATCGTGAAGTTTGCCCGTGCCTTGCTGACGCGCGTCCCTGGGCAAGAGAGTTTGCTGAACGAGCTGGAGATGGCGCGGTTGAAAATCATCCTGCACGTGCTGCAGATATCGAGCTTTAATGGCAAAATGAACGCACTGAACGAGATCAACCGGGTGCTGAGCTATGTGTCCATCTACCCACACCGCGGGTTGATCGCCGAGGAGGACGGCGATTTTCTGAGCGCCAACAAGATGGCCCTGTGGATTCGCAGCAATCGGGTGCTCGGGATCGTGCTGCGCGACTCCCTCCACCAGTCGCAGTACGTGGAAAAGCTGGAGAAGATATTGCGGTTTCTGATCAAGGAGCGGGCGCTTACGTTCGACGACCTGGACGCGGTGTGGAACGCGCAGGAGGGCAAGCACGAAGCGATCGCGAAAAATGTGCACGACCTGCTTGCCAAGCTGGCCTGGGACTTCAGTGCCGACCAGCTGGACTACCTGTTTCGGTGCTTTCAGACCAGCATGCAGAAGTCTGGCAGTCGGAAGCAGCGCGAGAGGCTGCTGGAGCTGAACCGGCGCCTGGCCGAGGATGACAAAAACGGCATGATGGCGCAGAAGGTGTTGAACATGTTCTGGAACCTGGCGCACAGTGCCGATACGCCGCTGGAGGTGCTGGAGCAGGCGCTGCAGTCTCACGTCAAGATTCTGGACTACAGCTGCTCGCAGGAACGCGATGCACAGAAAGGCATTTGGCTGGTGAAGTGCGTCGAGGAACTCAAGGGTCGGGATGAGTGGGTGTTGCCCGCGCTGCGGCTCATACGGGACATCTGCTCGCTGTACGACACGACGCCAAACCATACGCCGCGCATGCACCACTCGATGAACCGGCAGAAAATCATCGATCAGCTGCAGAACGAGCACAAGCTGGTAATTCTCGTAACGAACAGCCTCACCTGCTACATGAATCGCGTGCGGGCGCTGGTTGCGGCCGATCCCTCGCTGAAACCGGCCAAGCTTAGGCTGGACAATCGTTACCCCCATCCGCAGCAGATACAAGAGAGGCTAGATTTCCTCAAGTTCCTGCTCAAGGATGGCCATCTGTGGCTGTGTGCGGACCAGGCGAAGCAGATCTGGAACTCGCTAGCCGTGAATGCCGCCTTCGAGAGCGATCGAGAGGAGTGCTTTCGCTGGTTCAGCAAGCTCATGGGCGAAAACCCGGATCTCGACCCCGGCATCAATCGGGACTTCTTCGAGAACAACCTGCTGAAGCTGGACCCGCTGCTGCTGACCGAGAACGGTATCAAGTGCTTCGATCGGTTCTTTCGGGCGGTCAACACGAAGGAGGAACGGATTGTGTCGGCGAAGCACCACCACCACCACCACCATCACCACCATCGAAGCACCTCGTACGTTCTGTACAACAACGGCGAGGAGCTGATTGGTAAGGACTATCTGTGGCGCGTGATTACGTCCGCTCCGGAGCCGATCGCAAGCCGTGCGATTGCCATACTGAACGAGATGATGACGGTCGGTCCCCGGCAGCTGGCGGACGTGGAAGCGTACCACGAAAGCTTCATCGAGGAGTGCTGCGAGAAGCTGCGTGCCACCTTTCAGAGCATGGAACTGCTGCTGCGAGAGTTTCCTTCTTCGCCAAAGGCGACAGAACCGGAGACTGCCGCTAGCGAGTCGCCGAAAACCGCCACGACGGGCTGTGGAACCACGGGAGAAGGAGAAGGAGGTGGACTGCACAGTGATATCGAACGGAAGAAGCTGCTCCTCGTGGACCAGATGTGTCGGATGGTGCGAACACTGCAGGAGTACATTCGCGAGTGCGATCGGAAGTTCGTCGGCGATCGGCTAGCGCTGCCTCTGTGCCATGCCGTTCGTGGACGACACATCGAGCTGATAATCAAATTTCAAACGCCCGGTCGCCAGCTGGACGACGTCGAGATGATCAGCCACAGCAACGAAACGATGCACTCATTCAAGCGCAGTCTGCTGCGGCGCATCAAGGCACTGAAGGCGAACGAGATCCGCGTCGATTTATACGATAACGCGACGGGTGAGCTGATCGTAGCGCCCGACGAACTGCAGACGCTCGCGTTCTATGGCGTGCGGGACAAGATGTCGCTCAGTGCAAAGCTGACACCGATTTCGTCCGGTTTAATGGCGACCGGTTCACCGGACAGCTCGAGCGAAAGTAGCTCTGGCTCGCCACCGCGCGCCAACTACGTCGACCCGATCAAGCAACACTACCATCACCATCAGCAGTCGCAGCCGCAGCAGCACCATCAATTCCAGGCACAGCAGCAGTCAATGATGCACCAGCATCCGGGTTTCATGCACGGCCAGCAACAACAGCAACAGCAGCAACAACAGCAGCAGCAGCAGCAGCAGCAGCATTTGGCACAGGGTGGTGGCATGCTTGGCCAGGGCTACCATTCGCGTCTCTTTTTGCATCAGACCGCGGAATCGGAGGACACGCTGCCCGGCGCGGTGATTGCGCGTCGGCCGCAGTATACCAAATTCTTCCTGCAGGTCTATCAACTCGCAAACGCGCTCGAGCACGAACGGTTACGCGACAGTGTGCGCTCCCTGCTACACCTGCTGCCGCTCGATCGTCTGACGGTGAGCAATCTGTACGAGTTGTTTCGCACGTCGCAGGCGGCGATGGACGACGCGCGGAAAGCGCTGCTCGTGGAAGGAAGGGTGGAGGCGACACCACCGGGAGTGACAGTTCCGCCTCCAGCATCGTCCTTGCCGGAAGAGGCGAGTACCACCAAGGCTGTGATGTTTGCTACCATCGCCAGTACGTGGGAAGCTTTCAAGTCGCTCTTCCTCGACCCACCACCCGTTCGCGTACTCTACAATCTGGAGGTGCTGGAGGCGATGTTGCTGCCGGCGAGTGTCGGCCCTCCGCCTACTCCCATTCACCCGATGGCGAACGTCGCGGTGCCGCCAACGGTTACCGCCGGAAATGGTGGCAGTATAAAGGGAGATGGTTTGATGCTGGGGCATGACGCTGCTGGTGACCACAGTGCGACATTGTTAGGTACCGTGCTCGAGTTCCAATACGCCTGGTACAGCTGTGGGGCGGCCGATTTCATGCTGGCGCTGCTGTCGGAGAAATGCGCCCTGGCGAGCGCTCCCGGCGCCGATCGGCACACGAAGCGGGCCACCTTCCGGTGCGCCATGCGGTTGGCAAAGTTTTTCTTCCTCACCGTCGGCTACCTGGTGCCGCCGCCCACCTTCTACGATCAGATGCTGCAGTTCGATCAGTTTCAGGCCCAACTGCGCCGGTTCACTCCACTGCACAACGTCCTGCGGGGTGGGCTGCGCTGCGAGCATACGCTGCACGGGTTCGCGAAGCGACTGGCCGCGTACATCCTTGAGGTGGAGAACCGGCCCGGTGCCATTGAGACGGACTTTGTAACCCAGCTTTACCGGGGCGAGTGGACCTACCCGTCGCAGGGGACCGTAAAGGCGATCATGGAGGTGGCGCTCAGGGCATCGGTAAGCTGGGAACCGGTATCGTGGGACGCCCTGCGGGAACGTATCTTCATTGCGCGTGATGGCGCCGGTGAGCAACAACCGGCCTCGGCCACGCTCACTTCCAAATCAGCGGAGATGGGCGGCAAGGATGTGTCAGCGGACACTACCACGGCGGAGGAGGTCAGTGATGGAAGCAAGCGCCGAAATAGCACCAGCAGCGTCGCAAGCAACAGTAGCAGTAGCAGCAGCACCGATGGCGACACTAGCACCAGCGGCAATAGCTGCTGTAACAGCAGTAGCAGCAATTCGGCCGGTCCGGCGGGAACTTCCGATGCGCAACAGCAGCTCCACCAACAGCAGCACCACCAGCAGCAACAGCAGCAACAGCAGCATCACCACCAGCAACAGCAGCAGCAGCAGCTTGTGGCCGTCGTAGATCGCAGCGTAGACTACGAGGTGCTGCAGGTGGCGCTGGAAGTTCTCACACTTGCGTTCGCGCTGCACCCAGACGTTGTGAAGGCGCTGCAAAACGAAGACTGTCTCTGGGACAGCTTTCTGGGCTCGCTGTTGGTGGGGAATCCGTCGGCCAAGATGCGCATGATCGCACGCGAGCAGCTGCTGGCCATGCTAACGGTCGAGGTGTCCGAGGATCTGCTGCAGGCGGTCGTGCGGGTGCTGTATCGCATCTGGCGCGACGTTAACCATCGCACCGAGACGTGCTCGGACTATTTGCAGCTATTTGCGCAGCTGCTGCAGTACAAAGGCCGCCACGATGCGCTCGTGCTCAACACCGAGGAGCTGCTGAGCAAGGAAATCAAGTGGCTTTACTGGGTGCGGGACAATGTGGCCGAGCATGGCAAAACGCTGGTGCACGAGGACATCCTGGAAGGGCACCTGTGTCTCACCCGGGCTCTGGTGTACCATATGAAGCCGGACGATAAGCGTTGTCTGAATACGCTTTTGGTGGTGAGTCACATTAAACATGCGCAATTAATTACCGATCTATTGTATTATTTTTTTTTTATAGCAGTCTACACTTTTACCTCTTAAGTAAGCTGATACTATTCCAGTTATTTGTTTTGTTAAATCGAACCTTTTTTCATTACTTACGGGTGAATCAGAGCAGAATATTAAGTAGTTTGTACATTTTGCGAAGGTGGACTCTCCTTCTTCAGGATATGATTGAGATTTCGGTGTGTAACGATGGACATTCACAAGAAGTCTCTGATCTCACATCTTTTATAGCTGTTTTGGTTCTCGTATCTTGGACTTGAAATTTTGCTCTCAACAAACTTTTGAAGCCCATGAGCCCTTTCACAGTAGCAAAGCCAGAGGGGCGTTCTGGACCGTCTAAATTTTTCACACAGTTTTCGGTTGTTTCTGATGAATTAATACCAATATTTATACTTTTACATTTTAGATTTTTCAATACAGTTTCATGTTTCCAATCTGATTTCTAGTTTACTACTAGCTACTACTTTTTGTGAGCACCAAACCTGCAGCTACAGTCAACTAAACTGTGATTTTATAAAGAATTTTGCTGCAGACGTCCTTATTTCAGTCAGAAATTTATCATTTATCATTTATTCATTTAACCCCGGACTCTGAACCACTGTGCCTCCTCTGATCGAGAATATTGACAATCCATGTGCGCAAAGGTAAAAACTCTAGTAAGCTATGGCCGAAGACGGTAGTTACGCCAAGAAGAAGAAGAAGGAAAAGAAGAAGAAGAATCTATAAGCTATTATATTTACATTTTTATGGATATCGGTTTATTTTCACGCGTTGCTGTAGTTCATATATTTGAATTTAAAAATAATTATTTCTTTAAATCACAATTTTTCAGGATTTAGTCCAGGAGTTCGTGTTCAACGCGTCGTTCCAGTACATCCATTATCGATGCCGGAAAGAGATAAACTTTCCCCTGCCACCACCAGTGTGCCGTACGCCGCGCACCATTTCAGCTGCGCTCGATCTGCTGGTGGCACTGTGCCACAATTCCATCGAGCTCATGTCCACCATTGCGATGCTGCTGAACGATATGTTTTTCGAGGATATTGAACCGGTGCGCGACTGGGAGTATCTGCCACCCGACTCACCCCGCGCACCGCATGGGTTCTGTGGCTTAAAAAATGCCGGCGCCACGTGCTACATGAACTCTGTCCTGCAGCAGCTCTACATGGTCCCAGCGCTGCGGAACGGTATCGTGCGTATTCACCAGGCGGTGACCGATCAGAGGGAAGATTTCAACGAAGACCCAGATGGACATTCTTTGGTAGGATGATGGTGACGGGGGAGCAATGAGCGATGCGTTGTAAATGTGACTAATTGTACCTTTTTTGGTGGACGTGGTTTAGCCCGCCGTGCAGAAGGATGGAGACGATGGAGGAAAGAACTATCACATCGGCATACTGAAGTATGTGATGGTAATCTTTTGCTATCTTGGTCATAGCGCATTACAGTATTATGTACCTCGTGGTCTCTGGAGACATTTCAAGTAAGTACCTCGCAAAATGGTCTCGAAACCCCTAAGGTGTTAAGATCTGTTTTCGTTCTTGTTCTTGGCTCGTCTTCGTCGTAGGTTACAAGGGGAGCCAGTGAATCTACGCGAGCAGCAGGATGCGGTGGAATTTTTTATGTCACTTTTTGAAAGCATTGACGAAGGCCTGAAAGCCCTGAACTGCGAGCAGCTGATGTCTGCGACGTTGGGTGGATGTTTTAGCGATCAGAAAATATGCCAAGACTGCCCGCACCGGTACAGCAAGGATGAACCATTTAGTGTACTTAGTGTCGATATAAGAAACCATAGCTCGCTGACGGACTCGCTGGAGCAGTACGTTCGGGGCGAAATACTGGAAGGTGCCGATGCGTACCACTGTGATAAATGTGATGAAAAGGTGCGTAGGATTGAGAGGAGGAGGCTTTGTGTCGTTCGGTCATTAAACACAATTTCCAACACTTTGCACTCTGTTCTTTCGCCAGGTCGTGACAGTGAAACGGCTGTGTGTAAGCAAACTGCCGCCCGTTCTAGCAATACAATTGAAGCGTTTCGAATATGATTACGAACGGGTGTGTGCTATCAAGTATAATGACTATTTCGAGTTCCCGAGGGTGTTAGATATGGAGCCATACACGGGTAGGTTAAAAGCTGTTTCTCGTGTATTGTGGCTTATTCTTACTTTTTTTTCCAACAAACATTATTTTTCTTCGCTGTTTTTTTTATCCACGTCCAAGTTTCTGGTCTTGCGAAGCTGGAGGGTGAAGTCATCAACGTGGCGCCCAACCAGGAGGATCAAGGTTCGACACGCTACCAGCTGACCGGCATCGTCGTGCACAGTGGGCAAGCATCCGGTGGCCATTACTATAGCTATATCCTTCACAAGTAAGAAGTGGCATGCACAAAGAAGCGCGCACATTCTTTTTATCATTCCATATTAAACACCGCATGTATTTCCCTTTCGCCCCTCAGAAACTATGCCACCGGCCAGAAGAAGTGGTACAAGTTTGACGACGGTGAGGTGACGGAGTGCAAGATGGACGACGATGAGGAGATGAAGGCGCAGTGCTTCGGCGGTGACTACATGGGCGAGGTGTACGACAACAATCTGAAGCGGGTACAGTATCGCCGGCAGAAGCGCTGGTGGAACGCGTACATGCTGTTCTACACGCGCAACGACGTCTACTACGCGAAGCCGCCGAAAAATGCATTCTGGTGGCGTCTGGATTACTTCTCACTGCCACCACATATCAGGGCCCAGGTGAAGCCGGACATCGAGAGCCTTTCGTTGGCACAGAGCGATAATTACTACTTCCTCATGGAGCCGATCGTGGAGCGGTGCATACGGTTCGTTCTGTGCATCCTGCTCTGTTTTGTTTCAGCACGGGTTCGAATAACTTATGTTTTGTTTGATTTTATCTATTTTCTAGAATACAAAACATACGATTCCTTCACTCACGGATGCTTTTCTCGGTAGAGTTTTTCAACTTTATGAAAAAACTGACAGAGTTTCCAATCAAACCAAAGAATAAGATTCCAGTCTGGCTGCTCGTGGTAAGTTTGTTTTTTTTTTGTCGTTGTTTATTTGTTAGAAAAAACTCAACGAATATACAAAGTCCCGATGAGTAACTGTGGCTAATGCATGCAAAAAACGTGCATAACTTATAAATCTTATGTACAATTTGGTTCCATTTTTAATTGCTTAAATGTATTAGGGGTATCACAACTATTAAAAGCAAAGTAAGCTCTATTAAACATACTGCTCATAGTAGCCATTCGAGCAAACTGGCCATAAACGTACTGCCTATAGGGTGCCCATAAGTTCACTTTGGCGTAACGACCGCCTTCGGTCATGCCTACCCCATTAAGGGCTTTCTAGTCAGGATAGTCAGTCCTCTCGTACAGGGGAGGATCCGGTCTCGGTTGGGATTCAAACCCACGCCGTCGAGGTGGTTTCTAAACGGCGCTACCGCTCGGCTGTGGCGGATCCCAGATAAGCTTATTGTCCGGGGTTTAGGCATCACGTATCGAATTGCATCTGCGCAATGTTTGGGTTTTCAATTGGTAACTACAGATAAGAAGTGTAAAAGAAGAAAAGGAGATTGCTGATAGAATCCTTTAGAATTTAGATTTACATCATAAGAATGATCATATAAGTAGGAACGAAGCCACTGAATAAAGTCGGAGGCAATGTCAGTGGGTTAAGGCTACTGCAGATAAAGATGTGATTCCATGATAATTTTCCATCCGATGTTGGTCTCAATTTTTTGTAAATGGGTTTTGTTTCATGATGATTTCCACGAAGTGCGCCGACATTTTAAAGATCAGACTCATCATCATTTATGTTTATTTCCCGATTCAGAAAGGACAAGAGGAGGTGTGTCTGCTGAAGGTCCGATTGGCCGCAAAGTTTCTGTTTCATTCGGGCTTTAAGACGAAGAAAACGATTCGCGGTCAGGTGATGGATTGGTGAGTATTAACAAAGCTTCGGTGGTTGCTAATTTTTATCAGCTACTAATCTTGTGTGTTTTTGTTTTTCTGCAACAGGTATGAAATATTCCGCGTGCCGCTCGAGGGATCTGCCGTCATACGGGAATGGTTCGCACGGAACGTGCTGCTGGACCCGCCGGGCCGGCTGAGCGAGTATCTGTTAGCCGCCCCTTTGCCCGAGATTCGATCGTGCTTCGCGAAGCTGGTCGTCTCCTTTTGTCACTACGCGGCCGAGGACGAGCCTGTGGCTGGCTTCGAGGGAAGCAGCTTGTGCGAACAGGTGCTGGTCGCCGTGCTCGCCTTGCTGAAATCGGACGTGCCCGAGCACGGCAAACACTTGCCGCACTATTTCAGTCTGTTCTCGATGTACGCCGGATTTGGCTACCGCGAGGAGTGTCAGCTCATCAAGGTACTTCGGACGGGAGGGGGGGGGAGTGTTTGGTGTGGTTTTAAGCTGACCGGCAATACTAATTGTGTTTTGCTTTTGCAGCTGAACGTACCGGTGCTGTTCATGAAGGTCGCAATGGACGATGGTACGGGGCCAACGATCAAGTATCAGTATCCGGATCTGAGCAAGCTGCATCACGTCGTGTCGCACCTGGTCCGATCGATGGACGTGTCGTCGCGCTGCCGAAGCGCCATCAATGGGTCGCCGGTGCTGCCAAACAAGTACATAAATGAGCACATAACTCGCAAGAACGCGCTCATACCAGTGCCCGAAGAGTGCATCGAATATCTTTACAACCGTAGCGGGTAGGTGTCGTTACCGAAGACCGTCACAAACAGTTCTTTCGTTATCTAGGTACTAATATTTGCATATACTGTCATTTGCAGCTACATCAAGCGCCTGCTGGAGGATGTGAACATAGGCGAGGACGGGTTTAAACTGCTGCAGTACTGCTGCTGGGAGAATCCGCAGTTCTCCAGCAACATACTGATGGAACTGCTGTTCCAGTGCGATTACGTGTACTGGCACGATATGAAGCACTACACGGACCTGCTGCTGCACATACTGCTGATCGAAGACTCTTGGCAAGGCATTCGCATAATGAATGCACTGTTGGGTGAGTGGCGTGATGATGATATGTGCTGCTGCTCCCTTTCTGGTACCTAACGAGGTTCTCTTTTTGTGCGGGCGTGTTCACAGGCGTCGGTCACGACCGGGACGGACTGTTGGAGATTATTCGGCGGAGTAAGTTGAACTACCAGAAACGTGCCTACCAGTGCATCAAATGTATGGTGCACCTGTTCTCGAAGAGCACCGTGGCGCTAAACAAACTACACACCGACGTGGCGCTGGCGAAACAGTGGACGCTGGCCATCGAGTGGCTGCAGGAGGAGCTGGAGAAACATCGCACCACGGGCAACAGCCAGTACAACTACAACTCGTGGTCCCCGCCGGCCCAAAGTAACGACAATACCAATGGGTTCCTGCTGGAAAAGTCACAGTCTGTACGAGAGATTCTCCAGATGGCGTTTGATTTGTGTCCCGAGGAGGTACGTACATACTGAAACATAAGTACAGCTTCGGTCATATGAATTAAACCACTATCTGATGTCACCTTTATTGCTCAATGGAACGTAGGGGGTTTAAGCATCTGTATCAAAGCAACAAATACTAATTTTTGGCATAGCCTATAAAACTAAAAAAATGTCAATCGAAATGTCCTACTATTAGTTGTATGTTTTATGTTACAGCAGAATCCCGAATTATCGTGAGTTTTTTTTTACTGTCGCTAGCTCGTTGGGTGGTTGGCTCTGTTATAAAGAAAGTAATAAGGGGAAAACTAGGTATTGCAGAAATAATGGACAAATTGTACCGAATACTGAATTAGCTGCTATAAGGCTGTGTAGGTCATAATGCTCAGAACCCCTTTTCTCAAAACCCTTATACTTCTAATTGCAACTTCAGTTTCGCAATAAAACCATTTTTTAAATTAATCCCTTCATAGTTTTGCCCAATCCTGACTCGGGTAAGCCGATGGAAGTTGTACAGCTTTGCCCTGGCTCGGGCAGTTTTTTGTAACACGCGTTTTGTTTCTACTTTTGTTGCGCGTCCTTTATTTCGAGTGCACCTGCTTCGATAACACGTTCTTACACTAAAAGGCATCGTTTGTACTTCCCGAACACCCATTTATCGTTTTCGCTCAAACCGATGTGACTGTCAGCAACGGCTAATAAGCTGCAGTTTTCTCTCTTCGCAATTTAGCGAAAACGTTAAATGGGTGTTCGCGTACGTCAAACGATGCCTTTTAGTGTATTTGTTTGTATACTTGTATTCATATATTTGACACTAATCAATGTAATTGAACCAAATTTGTGCGTATTATCAGCAATACACTGTTTTCAGGGCCAATTTGTCGGCATCAAGCTGCTCTTTGTTGGTAGTAGGCAGTGAATTGCACGCGCAAGGTTTTTGTTTGGCATCGTTAGGAACCAGTTTGGGCTCATTAAGTTTAACTTTGCCATTATCGGTAGCAACATTGACGCGACGAGAAAATGTCGCGTTGTTGTCGCGCCAATGTTGTTACCGATAATGGCAAAGTTAAACTTAACAAACCCAAAGTGCTTTCTAACGAAACCAAACCAAAAACAGTGCGCGTGCAATTGACTGCCTACTACCAACAAAGAGCAGCTTGATGCCGACGAATTGGCCCTGAAAACAGTGTAATTTGTACTGATCACAGTCACAAATAATACATATGCAAACTGATCATCATTTAATAAAAAATCCCAATGTTTTTTGGAAAATAGATTTTTTTCTTCGGTTCTAGATAAAAAACTATACAAAAATGTAAAATTTTGGGCCATATGTTCGGCTTGGCAGGAATGTGCAGGGGTTAAAAACGTTTCCATGAACGATAAAATATAGTATTTTTTAAATGTATTTTGTTGACATGTTTTCGTACTTTTGTTTGTAGGTCTTTTGAACACATTAAAGGTACGATAAAGTTAGTTAAATATTCAATTATATCGCGATTGAATGAACTACTGGTTGTTTGGGCTTTTAACCAGATTACGCATGCAATGAAAGAGTATGAATACTACAATTGTTTTTGACGGATCGAGTAGTGTGATTCACCATTACACTGGCGATTATTCTTCGTTTACCGTGCCTATTATGGATTTTTCTTGAAATTGGCCTATTCTCGGTTAACATGCCACCTTCTTCTTCTTGGCGTAACGACCTCTTGGTCATGCCTGCCCGTTAAGGGCTTACGAGACTTGTTTCCCTGTTGTACGTGGATAGTCAGTCCTCTCGTACAGGGGAGGGTCCGGTCTCGGTTGGGATTCGAACCCACGCCGTCGAGGTGGTGAGCCCCGGCGCTCATGGGCCGATTTTCTAACCGGCGTTACCGCTCGGCTGTCGCGGACCCCTTTACCGCGAATAATCGACAGTCTATTGTATTATGTAATTTATATTCGGCAGTGTTGTATAAGTGTTTAATTTGGGCTATATGTACTAGTAGTCATATGTAGTATGACACATTTTTAATAAAATATAAACCATTCATTCCAGTGTTAAATTGATTTAGCATAACAACGACGTATAACAATATCATTTATATTCTTAGATTCAGGAACAGGAACCGGAAGCTCATGTAGCGGCTGGCCATGATCCGACGGAAATGCATCCAACAGACGATGTAATGGAGAAGCTGGAAGAGATGGAAAAGACGGCATTACCGCCACCTGTAACGGCCAGCAGTCTGTCATCCGGCACGGCATTGACGACCATCTACTCTCCGCAGATGTCGACTCGAAGCGCCGAGCAAGCATACGGCGATGGTCATAATGGACCACCCGGCACCATCGATAGTGATCAGGTCCGGCCCGGTTCGGCGGTGAAGCAACTAACTGTTGGGATGTCCAGCGTTGATATTAGTTCCGACCACCCTTCGGTGGCATCGACAGAACACACGACGTCGAAGGCGTCCACGGCGCCGGCAGTAGTAGGACCTAGTAGTAGTAGTAGTGCCACGACATCACCTCAGTTGTCGCTTGTGAACGTAGCGCCATCGGTATCACCATCGTCGTCCGTGGCCCTTTCGAGCCCCTCGGGTACATTGATGGCCAACAAGAAGGATCGTTCCGGAATTGGGCCCGGTGGCGACGGTGAACAATCGGCTACCAGTTAGCACAACCAGGTGGACTGCTTGTGAAGCATATAACCCAAAATGTGCAATCATTTTGGCCGCGTGAGATGATGGCATATCTACACCGTAACGTGTCATACGCGACGTAGCAGGCAGGATGCTGGAGTAGATTGTCTTTCACAGACGCGAAGAGCTGAAGGGACACGTGAATCGGAAAGCCGACTTGTGTAGCTGGAAGTTTTGAGGACACTTTGTGCTTCAATTCATTGAATGGACGTGAACGCACGCGGGCGGTTGTGCGAAGCGGAACTAGGAGCTAATTTGTATCTGTTAGAAATACTGATAGCGGAAGGCTGGACAAGAAAAAAAAACAAAAAAACAGGAATAGCTAAAAGAGTAACTCTAGCAGCAGGTTTGCAAGGACGAACGATACACATAACATGCAGAAAAACTCAACGCTTCAACACACATCAACACACACATACACACATATACACACAACCATGGTTTAACCTTTAATAATGAATTGAAATATCCTTTGCACTGAAGTCGTTTGCAAGAAGGTGAAAAAAGGTTGACCATTTTCAAGCATTACGAGGGTTGCCTTTTAAGTTTCGGGATTTGGAAAAACTGGTGATGCAATCTGTTAATTAACAATTTTATCGTAAAGTTAGACGTTTTTGAGGTTATCCGTACTCAGAACGTTTTGACATACGAGCGCTATTTGTGTTGTTAAAAAAATGTTTAATGTTTCAATCGACACGATTCTTTTTTGAGAGATCTTCGCTTCTTCAGGTGATGAAAAACGTTGACCTCTCAGTTTATTTTTTTACGTACGGAAATTAAAAGAAGTCATTTGGTGCTAGATCCAGGACTATATGGCGAATGACTCATCAAATCGATGTTTTGAGTACTCAAAAAAGCAGTTGTTTGAGCCGATGTGTGAGAGCTCGCATTGTCGTGGTGACGGGTGATCCGTCGACAGCGGTTAAATTTCCTGATTTGTTGGAAGGCAACTGGCAAACAAATTGTTGTGTACCACTCAGAATAGACTGTTCTGCGTTGTTATAGAGGTTTGGTTGCGATTTTTTCGAAAAAACATGCGACAATTTGCTTAGAAGTGCTTCGTGCGTGAACAACTTTGGTTGGATTCGCCTCATCTTGAAACACCCATACAGTCGATTGCAGTTTAGTTAAGGGCTCATTCGCGTAAATCCACGACTCATTCCCTGTCACGATATTATAGACGGGTTTTGAAGCACCGCAATCGTATTTTTCGAGCATTTCTTCCGACCAATCGACACGAGTCTTTTTTTTAGAGATTGACAAATTTTGTGGAATCCAACACCAGCTAATTTTTTTGACGGTTAAATGTTCATGCAATATTAAGTATATGCTGGTCCCAGTAATACCTAAGGTTGTCTCTATCTCACAAAAAGTCACATGACGATCTTGCAATATCCGTTCACACACAGCAATTGTTTTCGGAACGACAACTGATTTTGGACGACCTTCACGAAATTAATCTTGGAGTGAACTCCGACCACGTTTTAATTTTCCAAATCATCGATAAATACTGATCAGTGATGGAGCTTCATCACCAACAGTTGAATTAAGTTCATTCATGCACTACTGCTGTGTCAATTCACGTCGAAAGTTGCAAAAAATAATCGCACGAAAATGTCCACGACCCAATTCCACAATTTGGCGGACATTGACACTTTTAACATTTTTTTAACAACACAAATAGCGCTCGTATGTCAAAACGTTCTGAGTATGTATAACCTCAAAAACGTCAAACTTTACGATAAAATTGTTAGTTGGTAGATTGCATCACCAGGTTTTTCAAATCCCGAAACTTAAAAGGCAGCCTACGTAAAACACGGCAAAACGATTTGGGTCGGTGGGAAAACAAAATCAAATACGGAATGCGTAAAGACTACGCTGGCTGCTTACTGCCGTTACTAGTCACATTGAATGGCAACAGGGGGGGGGCTGTTAGGATGAATAAAATGAACGGGCAATGGCGAGGCGTAACTAGTGAAGGATATATATAACAAAGAAAAAAACACATGCAAAAACATGCAAAACAAAAACTCGTACACACTTCAAAACGCGCCCCGACACGCAAACACATAAAATGCATGCTACAATAAATTGTGAAGAAATATAAATATGTTTAAATTATTGGACTAAATAAATAATAAATCAATTTAAAAGGACAAGGTGTTATCCCTGCAGTTTTAGTTAAATGAACGGACTCCAACATACCATGTGTCTTTATTTAATTACTTTCTTCCACCCCAATTTTCACCCGTTTCCATTACTTCTATAATATTGCTGATAATATTATAGCGCTGATTTGAGATTGGCTCGTTACGACTTTTCTTAAAACATTACCGTACAAAACAACTAAACAACGGTAAGGAAAAACAAAACAAATTATTTTAAATTTAAGTCAATATATGATTTTTAAAAAATACTTCCTCAGTAATTTATATTCAACGAATAAAAGATAAGGATATATTTTGGTAATTTGATAATTTTTACGCTTAACTGGGAAATAATAAAGGGTCGGTTTAACTATAGTTAACTATATATAGTTTTAGTGGTTTGTACCGTGCTGCCACAGTAGATTTTCTCAAATACATTAACATTATAAAAAATAAAAAGAACATTTAAAAATTATTATTATGATTAAGTTTAATTTGAAATGCCAGGCCGTATTAATGCTTCTTCAGCATTCTTGCTTGTCTTGCTCGGTTACTCAGTGCCTCTATCCCAAGATGTCACGGATGGGGGTCACTGCGATTCTTCACTACCAGAGGAGATGGTTTGCTGTCAGCTATGCCTATGCACTGTAGGTGCGCAAGTTAACAAAATAAACGTGTGACGAGTTTGGATGTTGAAATCGGAGTGAAGTTTATTGAGTGAAGTTTATTATTGAACATGAATGGAAATGGAAATGCGGGAAGGGGACGGGAAGGAACGATGACCCTAAGCGTCCGGCGCCGAAACTGCAACGTAGCGATTGTCGGTTTGGCCTCGCGGCGATGCTCGGTTGCTACCGGGTGTCGCGTGGCGTCGGTGGCGGGTGTCCGATAGCGGCGCGTGGATCAGCCGACTGGAGGTGATTAACCGGCTGGGTGACCTCGCATTCAACGCATTGACATTAGTCTCGACATCATGCGAATGAAAAAGCGACCCACAGAAAAGCCTTTGAACCAGGGTCGCCGGGAAACCCGCGGTGATATCGAATATAAGACCTTATCGAGAGCATCCGCATCCCATAAACCCGGCCATCGAGATAGACATAGCAGATACGGAGGAACTGGAGTGGTGGAATTGACCTCTCGAAAAATAGATCGGATAATCGGCGGATGGGATCCAAATCAGAGATATTCTGAATGCTTTGTCGTACATTGAGCCCAGCAATTCCAAAATTTGTTTACAAAATATTCGGAGCTCTTAGCAGCCTTCACTGACCTGAGCGCCTCCTCTGTGCTGAGGCTGTTCGTAACGATAATCAGCAGGTCTCGCGCTGATGATTAATAGAGCGTAACATATTGTGGCCAACTCCCAATATGTACACGGTACAAGGTTCTCTCAGCTTAAAGAAGATTTGGGTGGAACAACTGTACACAACGAACCCTTGCCTTCCTCTGATGGGGAGCCATCGGTGTACAACTGGTTGTCTAAGTGGCCATGCTTTTCCATAAAAATGCTGGGAATGTGCGTCCAGCGAAGGTTTTCTGGGATAGCCTTCTTTTCCTCCTTCATTGAGGAATCAGTTATAAAAGAGGAACTAAAGGACTCTGGGAGACTGCACGGTATTGGTACAATTGACTAAGGATTAACTGTCGGCATAAGTAGTTATGGAAAGTTTTTGTTATCTTAGATTTTGAGCGCATCTCTAGCAGCCAGCTTAAGTTGTCAATCACTGACGGACTCGATACTGAATATTGCATTTAAAAATAGTAACCGTTAAAATTTTAAGTATTTTTCCCAGTGAGTTTTGAATGATGTTGAATATTTTGTTAAGCAAATTTTGTGTTGCTACGCGAAATGCAATCGGAATTAAGCCTGTATTTCAAATCTATCTTCTTGGTTGCTTACGAAATGTAATATCCATCTTGCCTCATTTGAAACCAATGGCATTCAAAGCGTATTCAACCAGTAATGTGAATTTAAATGCTGGATCGTCATTATCCATAGTTACTGTGCGTTCATTTCAATGTAAAGCTACATTAACCAAACGTTGTTCCTGTTTGCCCCAGTGATAGTAATTTAATTTGCAGAGAGAAATCTTTTCATCAGGGATGTCAAACATACGGCCCGCGGGCCACATGCGGCCCGCAAGCACATCGGATCCGGCCCGCAACCCCTTTGAAGCAATACATCGAAAGTTTGGATTTTTGAGTATTATCCATTGTTTGTATAACAAAGTATTTTTTTGTTGAATTAAATGAATTGCAAGAGAACTGAATGAACGTCAATTTCAACAATTTCTATAAGAAAGTGATGTACAACTTTGATCTACATCACGCCGATGATATTGCGGTTGACAAGAACAAAGATTTCACACAGATTTTCGAGACGAGTGCATAAATAGTGTTAATACAAAACAAACGTCATGAACTACAGGAGCATTCTAAATAAAATAACAGATGTGGAGCAATAAGTTAGCTGTAGTAATAATGCACATTTACTTTTTTTTAATCTTTACCAAAATGCACAATAGTGTTAAAGAAAATTTATCTTTTACTAAAAATTGTAAATTTTATAAAAAGCAATATAATATTTAAAAAAATTGAAGGTATTAAACACGATTGACTGTTTGGATCAAACCACACTGATAAGAACATATTTTCATCAATCCAATCAATTTTACGTTTTGGCCCGCGAACCTATTTTGGGGCGAAATGTGGCCCTCGAGGTCAAACGAGTTTGACATCACTGCTTTACATCAAGAAACATGTACAAAAGCTCGAGGCTCATCACACACGCATATACACAGACACAAAGATGGTTTTCCGTGTAAATTTGGATGTTGGGTGACTCAAGCGTCTGATCTTACTACAGAAGAAGGCATTTCCCAGTGCCTACCGACAGAAGCGGATCAATCCATTCCGGGGCCCCAAGCGGTTGGATAATCGGAGCCCTCCAGACATTTCCATTGCTCAAAATGTGTCTATACCTATGGACAAAATTGGACTTATATTTTACAACAGCTTGCAATCCTTTATACATATTTTCAGCATATAGTCTCCATGATTTTTTCTAGGCAAAAATTCTTTACATCTTTTCGTTACTACCCATAACTTCGTCACATATTTTATAGTAGATATTAATTCAAAGAATCTAAAATTAATAAATTTTCGCATTCCTTTTCGCACAATTGGCTTATTTTAAGAAATCAGACGTCAAATCTTCATTATCTGGAATTTAAAATCGACCTCAAATTATTAAATCTTTTCAAGTTCAAGTTAAAATCAATTTTAACAGCGATGAGGAAACCATTTTAAAAGGGTAACAGTGCATTTTGCTGGTGGACCGTAAATTGCGAGCATTTTAAGTCAAAGGGACATTATTAGATGAGAAAGAAGATTCATGAAAACATATTCTGCCAAGGCTTTTGGTGAAAATTAACAATGGTTAAGAAATATCGAAGTGCATCTGTAATAACTTTTATCAAAGTATGCATAGCACTGCGAGAATAAATAAAATCGGTAGTTACTTTTGCGATCTGAGGATTTCATCACGGGGCCTTAGTCCGCTCTTAGGTAGATCCGCCTCTGCCTACCGATTGTGGTCGATTGGTGTGGTGTAACACCACAACGCACACCTTTTATAGAACTACTGGGCAGCTTTAAGTCCACCCTTTGCTTCCGCCTCTCGCCTTTACGAAACATTTGATTTCATTGGGCAGAAGCAAGGCTTGGTAAGCGTCATCTTATTTGTTGTTTGATAATTTAATCAATTGTAATCAATAATCGCCAGGTTTAAGTGGGGGTCGCCTAAGCTTCGCTACTTCACCACGTAACATAATGAATCCGGTGATAATTGCATTAGGAAGTCAAACACTCGAGTGGGTCGTATTTACTGGGGTGTGTAACTGGTTGAGGTTTCCAAATCATACCAGCGTCGTAAATCTGCCTGGGAGCATAACTACACGGAAGCATTCCGGAACCACTCCGTTTTTGGTTTTGTGGGAAACCGGGCGACAGTTGATGGATCTGCGGGGTGTGGACCGTCGGTGGCGATTCATCTTCGTGAAGGGCGTACGAATCTTCGACCCTCCCTTCGACGTCCCCGTCTACCATCGAGGTGGGGCGATGTTTGCCGAACATTATGCGACCATAAGCCGGGCATGCTCCTTTCTCAGCCATGGAAAAGGAACATTGGCGGAATTGTTGGACGCCTTCGGAAAAGAGGAAAGTAATCGCTGTGGCACAGGGCAGGAGGGACAGGGGATTTAATTGATCCGTAATCCGGACCAAAACTACCGCAAATAGATTTTGACGATCGAACGCGCCGATACATTTATTAACGGTCACGTCCGAGGCGAAAGTTTGCAGGCTGGCGGATTTTTCGGGGGCTAGATTAGCAGCAATGCGTGACCGTGTTGGGGAGTTTTCGCCGAAGTGGATTAGAAGAAATGCCGCCACGGCTTTCTCATTTCCATTCCTGGTACGTTTTCCAGCTGATATGCTCGGGCTCGGGAAGGCGTTATTATATTTGGCCATCGTTCATTAAATCCCCGGGATTACAAGCGTTCGGAAGGCACTCGTTCGAGATTACGGCGTGTTGTGAGATTTGAAGTTCTCCTGGAGTTTGTCGAATACGAGAGCTAGGTTCATTAGTCCAACATTTTATTAATATTGCCACTCGAAGAAAAATACCTTTCTTCGAGTTTGTTCGCACTTCTTTTTTTTATGGCTCTATTGATAGTACAAGCAAGAAGAAGCATGAAGTTCTTCTCTTTAACGAAAATTACATTTGGCTTCCCAGGATTTCGCCACAATCCACTTTGCGAGGGAACGCGTGCATTAAATTCGCGAAATTGCTGCACATCCGCTTGCCTGTTGGACGGAAATACCTCAACGGGGAACGTGTGAATGTGGGAGTCCATTTTCCGGCAAACCGGCTATGGAGCGCATGCCGGAAATGATGTAAGGGAGTGTGTGTTTGTGTGGGTTGGAATTTTCCACTTCCCTTGGCCGGAAGAAGCGCTACCACTGGGTGTGTGGGCCGGGTGGAATGGGAAAAACAAACGGTTGCAATTCCGCAGAAGCGCACAGTCAATAATCATACGAAGAACAAATGGAATTGAAATGAATAGCAGCGTGCGGTTTACACTGTCAAAAGTATGGAATGGTCTTTGATTAATTTACTAACCATTTATTTGCTGCATTCGTAGTATTTCATGGGTCCGTATGCGTATTTCTACTCTGGCACTGTTTGATTATCTACAGCTTGGATGGTTCTTACATTTCCTCAAACTATTTTTCTGTTTTGCAGTGATCATCAGAGTAATTAAAATTATTGAATATCTTTCATCTATTCATTCTTTCTAGGGTAATTATTTCATTTTTTGACCCATAAAAAAATCCAATTTTCCAATTTTTTTTGAAATTTTCGTGCTAAAACATTTTAACTGAAATTACTATCCTATCAATAAGTTAGAACAATATGCATCTGTTAAATCTATTTGATTTAGAAAACCATGTATTTTCATAGAAATAGAGCATTATTTGACAAACCATCGATAATTTCACGTAATTAAAAACCAACAGGATCGTTTATGGTCACTGCTTGATATTTTATTTGTTAAATATTGTTGAATAATATTGTAGGACATTCACATTTGTAACAAGTCAGAAATTATTTTCAAACCGATTGATCAGGACATTATGATGATGAGTTCATCTTGTTGAGGTGTGACACCAATCAAATGAATAGAAGAAAGAAAAAGGATCAGAATTCAAAAAAAATCATTTACAACCCATTGATAACAGTGTAACAATTATGCGTTTCTAATTTTTTCAATTACACATTTCACAGAATTCTTAACCGAGAAAGCCCGGGAAGGCCTAATCGTTAGGAGGAAATGCGCCAAAGAAAAAAAAGGTCAGTTAGAGCATGTTGGGCTTAACAATACGGTAATACCATAGTAAATAAAAAATTTCAAAAAATTTTGCTAAATTGTCTCTAAATCGAATGAATTTTTCAATTCACTTCACTTAGGGGATGAAACAGCCTTGAAGCGATAATGAATGATTTAATCAGGCAGCCAGAAACTCTTACGGATGCAACAAACATCGGTAGCAACAGCCATGTCCAAAGCGATTAATGCCTGAAGAGGCAGATCAATTTATCCGCGGACCAAATTGGGAGGTAATTTTAAACGGAACTCCCAAGTCGGCGCAAGTCGGCGACACGTTCCGACCGTTCGTGCGAAAGGCTCCGGCAACCGGCATTGAAATTGCTGTTCGAACGACGTGCGAATTGGGCGATTGACGAATGGCTGATGGGCTTGGCTTGGCGTGCAATCTCGGTCAAGTAAACCGTCCCCCGATTGCCAGCCCGGCATGCTCCTGCCCTTTGGTAGTTAGCAGCAACCCGTATTCGTACCCGAAAATCGTCGAATGTTGCGTGTGACCGGTTGCCGATCAAGCGGTAATTTTGTCCACTAAATTGAGAAAGCATTAATCTTGACACACATTCCAGCCTCCAACGGTGTGGAGTGTGTGAGTACGAAACACACACCTCCGACGGCCGATGCCGATAGTCGCTATAATTATGGCGCAAGGTGTAGGAGGAGACAAGGATCGCTAGAACGCCATCGATCGTCTAAATGTGGGAGGCGTGCAGGAGGCTGGGAAAACACTCCCTTCCCCCTCGCTCGCCGTTCCCTCGTTTTCCCTGGAGAAGGGAACGGCTAGACGCATCCGGCGTGCAATTCCGGTAATTGCTAGGGTTCGGCGGACCGGCGACCGTCAATGAAAGGACAATTCATCTGATCAAAATTGCACCCGTGCCATTGCAAATTTGCAACCCGAACTGGACTGCGCTGGACTTGGGTGGTGCTGGGTCGATGCTGCCGGTCGAGCAATTAACACCGGATGCAGTACCCATCCCGATGGAATGGGCCGTCGCTACTCCCGGTCCTGCACGGTCCCCATGCCCGACCCGGCTCGCTGTTAATTGGTGTTGCGGAATCAAAATTTGGCACACTTCCCGGTGACCCGAGCGCGAGGGGCAAAAGGGGGAGTGGAGGCAGCGTGGAAACAGAATAAATAATCAAATTGCGTTATCCGTTTCAGTATCGTACGGCCCCGGTGACCTTCGTGCAGCATAAATCATCGGTGTGCTCGGCAGGTGCCAATGATATGGTGCTTCAAATCCCTCGCGTCCCAGATGGCAGCGTGAACACGGAGACACGGATCGAACCGGACACACCGAACGGACCGTTCGGTTTGTGGGAAGGCAGCAGGTTGTTTTTTGCTTTGCTGAATTGCCTTTAATGGTGTGCTACTTATTCGATGTATATTTGTAAAACCGATTCATCACTGGAACATTGTATGATGTGTTTTTCCTCGTGATAAACCGTTCTGAAATTGTTTGCAACATTTTTAAGTTAATATCCAAGAAATAGTATAGTTAAAATAGGAAAATTTTAACCGAAAAATACAAAAAAAAATCTTAATTAATCGTCCATTTTACTCAATATTGAAACTTTTAATACTGATACTTGAGGGGTAAAGTAATGAAATTAGAAAAATAAGCAGAAAAATACAATAAACAAAGTTATTTTACTATCATTAAGAGACCATTTTCTTCAATATATGAATAATAAAGTGTGTTATTTAACTCGTTCAATTACTTTCCTAAGTGTATTTCAGAATTGGGTGAAAACGTTCTATTAAACAAAATGCTTTTTTCCTCAATACGGCTTTGTTTGTAATAACTCTATTTTAAAAAGTTTTCTTGCATTCACCTTCCCGGATGTCGCAAAATTCGGATGTAGCATCGTAGATGGCGATCGAACTGAGAGCAATCTCGATGTAATGCAAATTACGATAAAAACGAAAAACTGATACATAAATACATATGTCATTTAACATACATTATTTTTTATTTTTTAGAACGTTTAAGGAAAAATTTTTGTTTTGAAAATGTATTTTTTCATTTAATTTATTTATTCTTCTAGTCACGATGTTGAGTCTTATTGATAGTTTGTTTTGGAGAGCTGATTTCCCATCGGACTTTATCTGAACATTTTTGAGAATCTCTGATTCTAAACATATGATAACCTAGTAGTTTGAAAGAAAAGAAACATCTGCTTTCTACTCATTATCAACATAAAATAAAAAATGTAAAATCATTGCATTCAAGAAGTTTACTTTTTATGGAAAAGGTTTGAAAACTATGGAACATTGAACAATGGGAGCTTCTGTTCTTGATGAGGTTATTGAATAAGATGTAAGTTCGAAGCTTTATACATTGCATAAAACATATTTGATTATAACTCACCATCAACATCTATGAAAAATTACCCTTTTGCTGCACCAACAATGTGGTGAAAAATTTAAAAACGGCGATCCAGTTTATACTCCTAAGGCTCAGCACGCAAAGAACACAAAACCAAAGAAATATTGTTACGTTTCATCAAAAGACCAAAAATATCCCTAATCAACATAGGAAAAATCCCACCATAAATTATAACATTTCGGATCCGGTATGATCGTTGTTCCAAATATAGAAAGTTTAAAAGTTTAGAACCACGATTACCGATATAGCAACGCACCAACAAAGTACGTTTGTAGATCACAGCCATAAATGAACCTAAAACATGTAAACTCTCGGTAACGATCGGCATCGTGATCCTATGTAAACATGCAGTTCAGGCAATGCATATCTCTTGCGATATAGAAACAAAGATTAGCCCAGATTCTTGTACATGTTTAGGCAGATTCAAACAACGCCGCATTATAACAAATAGGATGTTAGGATGTTTTAGGAAAAACGGATCGGCGCAAAAATAAGGATACAGCATAATGTAAGAACACAAATACCTAACTTAGAGGTAATAGAGAGCTAGAAACTTCGACAATTTTGTCCCGGCAAAGATCAGAACCCCTTTCGTTTTCGTAATCCGTTACCACGCGAGATAACAGACTAGGAGGTCTACCTTCGCTGGGCCTGGTTGTTAGAACGCGCAGTAACAACCCTGCTGATGCCTACGTAGTCAAGATCCTGTTAATAATTCGGCACGTTTGCCCAACTTTCCATGTGATAAAAAAAACATTAGGTTGCCTCCCTTCAACATATTTCACCTACAATCGCACGCATGGATGATGTTAATGATGGAAGTTAGATGAGCCAACAATTTAAGGGAAAAGTCAGCGACCGAAAAAAAGTTTATTATTGACGTTCGCCGGATGTGGTAAACGTAAATTTGTGATCAATTTTCAGCCAACTTTTTCCCACTCACACGGCTGACTTAATAAAATTTTCTTCCGCTGGGTTGGGATGGTTGGAAGCCTACGTTTGGACTTGGTTTCGTTGGAGCTGGAAAGTTGGAACATTTTAAATCGACTTATGGGTGAAGTAGAACGCTATTAAAGTGCTGAGGAAAATAAATAAATAACTCCCGCTTGTGGTGAAGTCGGTTGGTGGGATGAATGTAATCCGGTCTGAAGAAAGGTTGGCTTTTTTTCGGGCGCCTCCAAAGCGGAGATTCTTCCATTCCGCTCCTGGCAAATCAATTCCAATTTCAGCTTCTGCGATTACGTTCCAATCAACAGTCCATTTGCAACAACCCGCCACTCCAGAGCTGCTGGCGTGCGGATGTGCAAGTGTAAGATGCAAAGAATGACTACAAAATGTTCCAAATCATCTTTCGCTCTTCCGGCGATTCGGTGCCACGGTTTCGTCCCGGTTCGAAGCTCGGTTCTTCCGTTCGGTGTCAATTCGGCGCACCGCTTTTATCGATCTCGGATGCAACGGTGGGCTGGGTGGTGGTCGAGGGGTTGCACAAATTGCATTAGCAACCACGGGATGTCGACACCCTGAGCGGGGTTTGACTGTAATTTGCAACGGAAGCAGTTGCTCGCCATGCACTCCGTCGAGGATACGGTTTCGGTGCGCCACAAGAAACCGGCTCCGGTGGGCTCTGATTGAAATGCTTAAGAGGATATTCAACACACAATGAAGCTCGCTGCGGGAAGCTTCTAGGGCAGGCGAGGGTGCATTGTAATGAATGTGATTGATGCAAAGGTTGCCCTTAGACACGAATCCACCGATTGCTATACGAAGAGCCGTATCCGCCCGGCATCGGCATCGGCATCGAACCGCATTACTTTACGAGGCTTTTACCACGGAAGGGTAAAGCTATAGTGAAATTCTGGGAAATTTATCAACTAAAACACGACCTGTGGTTCATTCCGGTTTTAAACGGTCAGTAAAAATGAGCGCTCGTTGCATTTGTGAAATAAATTCAATCTATTACCATTCTATTGTGAAACTCCATTAAGGGAGAAAGCAATTCTTTTTCTATCGTTTTCTGTAGTGCGTCTACGTTGGTCGCCGTCTGACTGGGTTCCAGCTGTAAGCAGGCAGTTTTGAATTTGATTATTCAATTTCCTGTTCCCCATTGCAAAACGGTTGTACGTTGCCATTACGGCTCGATGCATGGATCAGTGATGGACTGAATAAATGGTTAAGGGTAATAAAAAATAATAGTAGAGGAAGACAGTTGTGAAAGAAGGCCCATAAAACATAAAAAAATCTGATTGAAACAGGGCTACTGTTTAAAGTTTGATTATTTGAGTGGAAATTAACTATAAAATACTTCACGAGATCAAATTGTTATTGATAAATTCCTGATAATTTTGCTTAACCTGTCGTCTAGGTAAAGAATTTAATTTTAATATGGGTTTTGATTGCATGGTTATTTTTAAGTCATTCCAACATAGTGCTTGCTCTTTTGTATGTTGGTACATTTAAGTTTTATGTTTTAGTAATTTAATTTTTAGTATTTTAAATGTCGAGGTGATTTTTTGTAGTTTTCTCTACATGGTAAACTTAGTTGCAAATTTTGTAGTTTTCACATTTTGTGGGAGGGAGAGTTGAATAGTATTTTCAACTTAAAACGCAATGATTTTCCTTGGCATCCAGTTAGTCGGGAATTTTTTCAACTACAAATTGAGCATAAAACATGTGGATACTTAATCTCACAAAACATTCTATCAATGAGTAATCGTGTTATCGCTGTTTTATTATAATCTGAACTTCATGTTACAATACAATCCTTCATTGAAACTCATGCATGTTTAATTTTGTATGTAGGTTGGCATGTTTATCTAAATCAAAATAATTGTTTTTCTTCGAAATGGAAATACTTTCCTTTCTTTAAAAATCTAGGATTCTAGAGCACATGGAATGTGATACAAACTGCAGTGGTTTTAATTAAGCTATTTGTAAGTTGCAAGGAATAAGGAAAGCAATTTGGTAATAAAAATATATCATTGTGAAAACGTCGTGATTTATCTGGTATGCATGAAGGAATGTTGAAAGGCAATAAACCAATTAGCTCAATTAATGTGAATTTTGTTTGCAAGAACAACAATAGGTACATTCTTGAACATGATATAAAGATCAGGAAGACGGAGTTTAAGATTGAGTAGCGGAAAGGCCCGTTCTCATTGGTGGGCTCATGTGGTACGCTGACAATCCAACGCATACATACTGTGAGCATGCCAGGGCTTGACGGTTTTTCCAAATATTTGTTTGTTTGTTCAATAAATCAATTGCGTTTTCGAATTCATCGCCGAGGGATACGCTTATAATTATTCCTCCTACACGATGGACACAATTAATCTGCATGTCCTCTTGAATCGGCACAGCCCCTTATCGTCAACGAAGCTATCGTTAGGCTGGCAATCGATTTTACATGTGAATTATGGCGCTTTCGGGCCAAAGGTTAATTACGGCCGGTGCATTATGCTGGATGCTGATGAATGCTGCAGTCGCCCCGTCTGACAGCTGTCGTCCGGATACGGCTAATCCCGAGCTACCACCACCACCACCGCCCCCAACATCGATCCGAAAGGCAAACTCTGGGAAATTTGAAGATGCACATTAATTTGCATTCCTACCGAGTGGAGGAGCAAACTTTTACCGGCCAAGATTGGTTCCGGTGCTGCGGTTTCACTCGACCCGGGCAGCCGCAGCTGCTGCACTCCGGGAGGCTGGAGGCGGCCGAGCTTACGATTCACTCTTGACGGTTGGTCGAGTAAGCCCGAGCCCGAAAGCCAAATAGTTTTCCAATTAGTGAAGTTTTCGGTGCCCGTCCCCCTCCCCCCCGGAACGCTTCGGAAGCTCAAGTGAATCGAGCGAGGCACCGGTATGCCTACCGAAAAGCCCGGGTTGGCACAAATTGTTTGTAGTCGAGCGTATATGAGCCGCCAGAAGTGAAGGCTATTGGATTCCGTGGAGCTTCTTATTACCTGTTCTCATGTCATGCCAGCCGGGGGCGGCGTGTGGTGAGGCGTGTAAACGTGTACTGTAAACACGATGAAGTTGATATGTAAATAGGGTTCAGAATTTGCTAGAAGAATCTCCTAGCCGTCTGATGAGCTCGAGCCCGGGGTCTTTCATGCTCGGTGAGACAACCAAGACAGGGGAGTCTTTAAACGAAAACCGAACCATAGCTCGCAGAAGGTATTGCTGTTTCAAACTAATGAACTAACTGGAGGGAGAGATGATAACCCACTGTGACACGCAAGGTACGTCCTAAATAGAGGAGTTTTCAGGGCAGCTTTCTTCGATGGCCACTCAATGCCATTAGGACACGCTGGGAAGACTCGTCGTCCTTTTTAATGAGTCGAGTGTTTTTTCTTCAACCCAAAAATCGTGTTGAACAACTCCGGGAGAGCGTCGCAAAATATGCGATTAAACTAATAAACTTATATCATACCCTCCTCTCAGCCACTTTGGAAAAGGACCGCAGAACGGGCGTTTTGTTATGACTTGTACTTTTGGATAGTTTGAGACAGTTTGGAGGAAGCAAGCAGTCTATTACGGACAGATGGTGCTGCAGCGCCTCGGAAAGGTAATGCCGTGTCGTTCCGGAAAAATGCTTCCGAGCTTCGATTAAAATGCAATCGGTCGCCTTGCACGCCGTTGCCATTATCTGGCCGGCACATTCCGGCACTACCTTTAACAAGCGCTGGCCGAGGTTCCCCGCGAAGATATCAGCGTTCGGGATCCCATCTGGTGTTGACAGTTTGGCAACAGAGCATGTACACTATCGGTTCAATCAGCAATAACCATGCCATCAACGGGCACGGATCGGTTGAGAGCGCCTTTAGTGTTGCGATAATGCGTCTTGGATCGGGCAGATAGTGCCTCGGACAGGGTTTCAGCGTCGGACAAGCGGCGACAATCTGCGGATGCTGATCGTTGAAACAAAGACGATCGCCAAACTGATGCGAAACGTTCTTCCTGGTGATGTGGTGCAGTTTCTTCCAGTTATCAAATTGAGATTATCTGCAACGTTCACCTGACTTGCGGAGTAACTTAGTGCAGTGGTTTGATAGTACAACAATCGCTAGCATACACGAGATTGACATACAAGGGTGAGTTATACGTAACCTAACAATAAAACCTTCAGCATGTGTAACCTTCGTTCAGTTAATTAAAAGGACCTTCAAAGTCAGGCGATAAGTTAACGATTAATTATGTTACAAAAAAGTTATTGGGCACGAATAGCAATCATGTATCAGTTGTTTTCATTGTATTGGCTCAAAATGCGATTGAATTGTGTTTGTTTTTTTCGAACTAGACAGTTTTATTATTTAACTAAAAATTAACGATCAAAGGGTTGTTAATTAATAACTGCGGTTCAATTAGTGTAAAACACACAAGACCAGCTGCTAAACAAAAGAAGCTAAACTAAATTTTAACGGTTTGGAGCTCTTGGAAAATTGGTCATTATAAATAAAATAGAATCAAGGTGTAAAATAAAATATAATCAAATGACTTCAAATCATTTGATTTGAAATAATGAAAAGGTATAAAGGAATCTATATGGGCTGCGTTTGTTGTGGAATTTATTAAACTAAAACATTGTGAAATTCAAGAAATCCAAGTTGAATATGAGTTAAATATCTCCTGTGAGCAACAATTTCAAATCATTGAGGTGAATACGTGTGAAATTAGTGACGGTTTGCGTGAGGCACAAAAAATTCCATCTTTGCAGCAAATCAAAATTGAAACATTAAAAGTTTATGTTGAAAAATTGTAGTATGAAAAAGTGGCAATATAAAATGCATTGCGCAACTTGGAGAACTAATAAAACTAAAACATGTGTGTAAAAGAATAATTCAACGAAAATAGAATCATTCAATTATATCCTTCATGTTTTATTTCAAACGAATCGCAGTAAATTTACCTTGTTAATAGCGATGTTATTAATTTGATTTTGTATGAAATGCTGTTTGATGCATCAAGTCTTCAACTACCTTTGGCCGTAGACAGGTTGTTAGTAAAACATAGAAAAGAGCAAAGCCAACCAACGCTAGGGTAAATTCCATTATGGAATGAATATTGCCCTTACGCGAGAACATGCTTGCTTCCGACAGGAAATTAAATTTATTTAAACATCTGCTGGCCGGTTACGGTTATTATGGAAAACGTCTCCCAACTGCCTGGAACGCCATGTTGGTAGTGTTTTTTGCCATCCACATGCTATGGGATAAATATCCTGTATTATTTGTTTTTCAAATCGCTTGTACCGCAGACCGTGACAAACGTAGAGAACTTCTTTTATGCTTTATAGACAAATGTTTCATTAAACAAGGCAAACAAGAAACACCTCAACTCATATTGTATCCCTTTGAAAATACATTGTGTTCAGTAAATGTTTATGTACCAATTTGAACTATACACTGTATTTCAAAAGAATTAATTCACTCAAAAGGGTTTCCTCCATTAAGTTTTGATTTAATTACGATTTTTAAAAAGTGATTTACTATTCTATTTCCTTACAATGGATAGAAACAACACCGTAAAAGTTTGAGCTTTTGTTGCAGGTTTTACCAGTTAATCAGCACTTTTTTAGATTACGGATCGAATAAACCGGGAAAAGTCAAGTATCTATTTCATCAGAAACAGTGACTGGTCGCTATAAACTGTGGAAGAACCAAGAAAGTACCGAAAAGAAGAGGAAAAATTAATCACCTCAAATGCTGCGGAGAGAAGAATTTCGAAAAACTAAACAACAAGCGGACCACAATTTGCATTCATTGGCGTAATTACCTGCTTACAATTTGCCGCTGGCTTTTCGAGTCGAGTCGATACAAATACTATTACCGTGCCGTTTTTCATCTCCCACCCTCCCGCCGCTCTCAGGCCACCCGCCAAATTCCCATGCCTATTATTCACGGCGCTGGGACCGGCCATTCGGTGTACGGAGTTTTTCGTCGGTGTGCAAATATTTCCGGTGTTAATTACTCGGTGCTGGCTTGCGAACGAACGGGCAACCATGCGCCTCCATCGACGGCCGGCCGGACCGGTTCGGAAAGGGATGGTGGAAAACCCGGATTACAAAATAAAGGTAAAAAGCACACACACACACCCGAATACAAATGGAAACCGAGCGAGTAACCTGGCGTTACATTTTTCGGGAAGCAATGGGAGTTTGCCGGGAGTTGCTGGCTTCCCCAAGGAAATTGCTTTTCGGCAAGCTCACGGTCAAGGATTAAGGGATTATTTTCGATAACGAACGTTTACAGAGATCGATACGGAACGCGTCAGCAGCTGCCGGGGAAGCGATGTGTGGTGGTGGTCAAGCAAAAACATACAGGAAGAGGATATTTGCCGATATCATACGTTGTATCGAAAGCCGGCATGTTACTACGGGCGAAAACATAGCATTGTAACGTGAACAACAAGAGTTTCTGTCGGAATTACTCAAGTAATTGTTTAAATGCAAAGTATCTATGTTAGCAACGTTTGCTGTCGAATGAAACACATGATGGTGGTAACTATTAGCATTTCTTATATGTGTGCAGCTCTCTTTTTCTAAACACATACATTAACCTCTTCACAGTCCTGCCAAGTTAAGAAAATGGCTCAAAAAACACACGCTGTTTTTACATTTTTGTATAGTTTTAGATCTAGAACCAAAGAAAAAATTACGTTTTCCAATTTTAGTTTTTGGGATTTCATTGATTGAATGATGGTCATTTTGCTTGTGTGTGATATTTGTGATAGTGATTAGCAATAATTTGTCTATAATAAGCAAAAATTTTGTTCAACTGCATCGACTAGTGCTTATTATATGAATAAAAGTTAACAAACAATTAAGAACGTGTTTACGAAGCAAGTACAATCGAAATAAACGACGCGCAACGAAAGTAGAAACAAAAGGTGCGACAAAAAACTGCCCGAGCCAGCCTCGGGCATGACAGTAAAAATTCCACCCGCTTGCCCGAGCCTGGTTCGGACAAGACTGTGAAGGGGTTAATTTATCAAGTTTTAAACAAAATGATAGCATTAAATAAAAGAAATGAGTTACATGAAACAGTAAAGTATTGTTATGTTTCTCCTTTTTTTAGCAATGCAAATATGTACAAAACAAGTTTTCAGTTTTGTGAACGCATGAGTTGTTACTTTTAAATAGATATTCTGTTTATCCAACTTCGTATACAATTAAAATCTTATAAGTCTAGCAAATACTTGATCTAGATCCAAACTGAATCAAAAGGTTTTCAAAATCTATGTAGTAAACCGAGTGTTTCAGGTATAATTAATATATTTTTAAAACTTTTTGAATCAATTTCTTTAGTATTTACTCTTGGCATTCAACAAAAAACAAAAATTGAATGCCCTTTTCAACTCAGTTCTAATTTAATAGAAAAGTCTTACAAAAAATTACCGTTAGCAGCTTTTGTGCTGAATTAGATTTTTAATAGCTATATTATAATTTAAAGTCGGCAAGTAAGTTTATTTATTTGATTTAAAATGGCCTTAAGGGCTTTGCTAATTGCTGGCGCTTATAGTATAACTCTTATTTTGGTTTTCAAGCAACAAGTAAGTTGCTTACTTAATAAGTTAGGCAATTATACAATTTTGTTATTATGATATCAGATTGAGTTTCATGATTTTGGTGTGATGCTATTCGAAAAATGAATGAATTAAAATTATATAGGATCTCTAAAATGCCCTGCTTTTTAATTTAGCATTGCTCACATTTGAGTTTTGCGTTCCATCCATTTTGTAATGATACTTAAAAAATATATAAAAAATATAGTCATTAAGTATGATATACAGAAAAGTAAAGAAGATTTTTCTGTAAGTATTTTAAACATTCACTTTACCATAAAGTCAGCGGTTCCAAACGTAATTGATTGTGTGAGGCACGATTTAATTTCCGCTTTCAAACCAAAAAAGCCCTCAAAACATTGAAAGTCTATGATTTCAAAGCACAGAGATCATCATAGCCGAGTGAAACACAGATTTACGTTTATTGCGAGACGTATAACGTTGCAATGTGCTCGCTCAATCTGGACATTGCGTGACACTTCGGTTGCCATTGACTTTGCCTTCCCGCTCGGTGACCTTTGCACGGGTGACCTTTACCGAAAGGCCCGGAACGTCTCCACTCTCCGCTTCCCAATGGCGGTCGGGCGGTAAATGGATCGAAATGTAATGGCCGCAATTCGATTCTGATCGTTTGAAGGTGCGATAAAAAAAAGGAAACAACACACGCGGCCTGTGGACGCACAAAGGAAAACGGGAAGATGAACCAGAAACCCCCCCCCCCCCACCACCTGACCACCCCTCCACTCGCTAAAGGACAATCTAATTTCATCGCCAGCTGGCGTCGGCGTTCCAAATTGAATGTTGTTTAACGGATAATTGCCTCGACGCGGACGATTGTTTCGCCGATGGCCAAAAAACGAACAACGGGAATTTGAAGCACTAAACAGCCATCGGCCACCGGGGAACGACTATCGCTGCTCCCGGCCTGATGGCCACCGTTTTGTTCCATTCCGGCAAACCACCACTGAAAGCTTCCTTGGGGCCGGGATGGCCAACCGACGCTCCGATGATGATCCTCCGGGTTTTACGATCGTGTCGTTGAAATCAATGAAGTTTGTCTATAAAACCCACCCTTCTTACGGCTGCGGCATGATTATTTCTTCGAGATTGGCCGCACCGAACCTGCCCGGTGAAGGGAAGATGTATTTCACCGCGTGTCCGATTTAATTTTCCCACCCGAGCACCGATTTCCGAACGGAACACTGCGGTATGTTTTATTTCATTAGGTAGGAAATTTAATTTGCAAAACCCATCCTGCGCCACCGGCTTCGTGGCAGGCACCAGGCCAGACGGCATAAAAGATGGTGTTGCTGATGAAATATGAAATCCAGGATTGAACAACCAATCGAACGACGGACAGGGTGGACCGTTGGAAGCTTTCCTAGTCCTATTTGCTCTCTTTTGGCCACAAGAAAAAGCCGTGACTTGCCCAATCGATGCAGTATTTTCGGTGAATTTAATTAAAAATTCAAACCAGCTAGGCATGATCTAGTTGGAAAGGTGTCCGATTAGCGAGGTGTTGATTAAAGAGGAAAAAGAAACACAAAACCAGTTCATGAAGATGTTTGGTAAAGAAAACCTCGAACGAACACACTTATTATGGCTTCAGTTTTCAGGTTTGATCCTCAAACATATTCTGGGAATAATTTTTTCACCACTCTTTAAACAATGTTGGTGTCTTTAAAATTCATTCGTCATTCATAAGGACTGTTGAACATTATGATTTTTTCTCATTCACTTGGGATCCATTTATCTTGGAATTTATTTATCTCATTCACATGGGATTTTTCCTCATTCCCAGATTTTTGTCTATTGGTACGCGCCATTTATTACTATTTGTCATAAAGTAGGTGCCTTAACCACTTTTAAGAAGAAAGTAATGAATTCCGTTTTTTTTATATTTAAAATTATTATTGACTGCATCTTCTGAAATGATAGAATGAAATGTTAAAAGCTGTTTTCAATCTGCAGTAAAATCGTAATAAAACTCTGATTCGACATTTAACAACTTTGGATGTATCTATGCTTACAGTTAGAATTTATGGAGCCCGAATATGCAAAATAAAGAGTATAATCTTTTCAATTTAAAGAAAAACAGATCTTATCTTTCTGAAATTAACCACATATTTGAAAATCAATTTTGAACCAATTATTATAGAATTCGATTTTTGATTTGAATTTAAAAGGAATTATAAATAAGGAATCAGGAGTGCCTTCAATCACTATATCCATCGGATCAAATGCTAGAGAGATGATTCATGTAGAGGAAATTGATGTTCAATACCAAAAGGCTATTATTAGATAATGCGGCTCCTATTTTGTAAAGCTGGCATGCATTACAAAATAAAATCATTTAATACAAACATCGTGCGTAGTGTTTCAAAACAAATTAACTAAAAAAGCAACATCCATTCCCCACTATGATGGGTGCATCTTTCGAAACCTTCTTCGCTTTTTGCGAAATTACTAAATTTTGTGTGCTTCCAAAAATTGTATCAAAAAAGTTCCGCATTTTCAAGCGCTTCGCCTTGCGGCGTTGTAATACGGCCCCATTTTTATCACCCGAGGCCCATAAATTCTTCGGGATAAAATGTATCCATTCCCGCCGGAGAGCCCGCCAATGCCGGTGGCGGCGCAATGCAGCAGCGCGATCGTAAAAGCGACATCCGGCAAATCCACTAATCGGCGAAAATGTCGTTGGGAAAATACGGAAAATTAATCCTCATCCGGTGGACGCCGTCGTCGCCGCCGCTAATGGCGACGTTCGCTGCAATATTCGAATATCTTCCCCCACCCCCCGCTCAAGGGTGCTATCAAATGTAAATTTTGTGTAAAGGTAATTCGAGCCCAGCACAGGTGTTTGGTGTTGGACCAAGTTTTCATAGGGTAAGTTTATCGTTTGTGTGTCTGTTGGGACACTTTGGCGACAGTAATTAACAGCAGGTCGGAAATGGAACGTACTTTTTAAAAGTTAACATTAGACGTTGGGCGGAAAATGTACCGCTTAAGACATTCGCTCAACGACGAAGGGTTAGTTTTTGTAAAGTATTACCCCGTTTTATTAAACGTGAATTTGCAAAGTGGGTTGTTTTTACTTCTTTATCCTTCTTTCCTCGAAAAAGTCCCACTGAAGCAACGGACAAATTGAAAGCAAATTAAGACACCCTCATGTTGGGCTGTTCTGGCTGCTAATGAACGAATAAACAACGAATTTTAATCAATCTAAATAAATAGATCTTTTGCAGCGAGCTCCCATCCGTTTTCGACTACAAAGAAGCGCCCAACCGAAGAAGGAGGCGACGAAGAACCGGGCTGCTGGTAGTAACATGCCGCCTTTCTAGCCTTCATTAGGGAATGCTCATTAGGCGCCACCGCCCGTATCTGAGGAGGTTGGGATGGCGAAAGGATGCTCGATCCTGGCGTACGCTAATTAATACTCGATGTTGCTCCACCGAACGGCTGCAGGATCGTGTTTAGGTGAGTAGGCTCGATAGGACGCAAACTCGGTGGCGCTACCTTGAATGATTTTTATTGCATGGTGGGTAGCAATTCATTTCAATAAGTAATTGAAACCCATGAAAAGGTACTGCGAAGGACTAGACCGAGAATTATGCGGAGAAATGATATAAAATGGAAATTTCAAGATTCACTTCACTCGTTTAATTATTACTATTGATAATACACGACGTTCACTTGTGAGTAGTTGAAGGGTCAATGTAGTTAAAACGTACACAACTGTCTGAAACGGAACAGTTATTGTTAATTGAGCGAGGTAATTTTATTAAAATCGAAATTGTTTTTCCTATTTTTTTTTGTCTACTTGTCGAAGAAACTAAGACCTCTGATAGAAAAGATCCTAAATTTTACGTAATTTTAACTGAACGATGGAGTGTAATAGGAAAGAATAATTTGAAATAAAACTAACTGCAAGATGAATGGAAACAGAATTTAGATTTTACTTAAGAAGAGAACTAGTTGAATACGAGAATGGTTCAATGTATTGAGTTTATTTTTTAAATAGCCGTTATCTGTTACATTCCTCCAAAACGGGGAGTTTTTTCTCCAAAATATGGGCGGAAATTGTTAAAAACAATTTATCTACTTTTGAAAAACGTGTTGAACATAATCAACTATATCATATAATTATAAGTTTAATTGTAATTTATGTCTATCTGCTACAGAAAATGGTGACTAACTAACTATCTGATGCTCCGGTGCTAGCACGGAAAGATGCCGGAGCTGGTGCTATGGCTGGTACTGGAATTAACGCAACATGAAGGGAGATCATATTGCGTCGACCGTGGGAGCGTTGCGTTGATGTATTTACTGGTGTCAGCATAATGTCATGATCATTATGTCAGCATAACTATACATTAACCTCTTATACTAACATGGTACATTAACTTCAAAGAACATATATTAACTTTAAATTAATCTACCAAGCAGGAAGCTTAGGTCCTGCTTCTATTAATTCTATAAAGTATGGAATAGTTGTAGGTATAAATCGGGCAATATTGTCTTACGCGCAAATTGTTGTAATTTTGACCTCGTTTGAACCACATAAAAAATACATCGATGCGTTCGATTTGTAAGTCTTTATTTTTGATTTTCGGTAATATGAAGATTTAGGAATCAGAAAATGGTACATAAGGATATTCTACAAAATGCAGTAGTTCTTGCAATAAATACTCTCAAAGTACGGTGAAATAATTTGAATATACCTGTTCTTACTTGAATTGCAATAATAACTTGAATAAGCAAGCAAAAAGATAAGAAAAAGCTAATAACTTCATAGCCATGGTCTCCAATTCAAGAATAATAAAGCTCGTAAAGACTTTAATATGGAGAAATATAAATGAAAACAGGTTTAATTTGGAACAACGATCCATCCTATAGATGGTAATTAATGTAAAGCTGTAGAGAAGCAGTGGTAGTATGTAGTTGAAATAATGGCAGGGTTTCCAAATAAGGTTGTCTGAAATTAAGTTAATAGTAAACCAGAACTAAACAAGATCAATATATCTATTCCGTTTAAAACACTAGGCCTATTCGCAAATTATACATACAAGTGTAAGCTATAATAAGGATACGAATCAAAATATGTGTAAAACAGAATTACGGCAAATGTTATTGAAAAACTTTGGAATTTGTTTTATAATTGTTTGCTATTTTATTTGAAAAAAAAAATCAAAATGTCATGTTATTATTATTAAGCAAACAACGCTGGTGAGTTCTATTTAATCAATGCAGTTTATTTTTGCGTACCTTTGTTTGCAACACTCCAGCTTGGGCGTTGGCAAACCTCGGCGACATTTTATCATTTGCTCTGTTTAAACGTGCTCTGAATTTGCGTGATATCCTTAAACCTAGGGTTCCGTTTGTCGTGGTCCGTCTATTCGTCTAGCGAGGGTCAAGTCCTTTTTCTATCGTTTAGTTTCCCTCCTGCTGCTGCTGCTGATCGGAAACCACCGTCTGCTTGCTGTCGGTCGTGCTGGCACTGTCGTCCGCCTCCTTAATGCCCATCCAGGGCAGCCGACGCTCCAGCTCCTGGCGGTACTTCGGGTGGCTGATGGCGTAAACCCACGGGTCGAGGCAGGACACGATCTTGCAGCACAACGCTGGGACCATCGTCACGAATGGTGTCAGCAGGGTCCTGGGGACAATGGCAACAAGTGGTAGTGGTGGTGTAAGTTTCTACGACTACCCCAAGGTCTTACAGGTTTTGCCTCAGAACACGGCAAGGCTTGCCTTCATTATGGCAATCCGTGCCGTTGAAGCCACACTTGCGGCCGGTAATGTTGTAATAGCTGCCTCTTTCTCGCTAAAGTCGCTTTAGAAATGCACTCTTTCTAATGCTTAGTCTACACGAAGCGCAAAGCAACCTTTGCAAACGGTAAAATGCTGTGAGTTAGCGGTAAAATGCTGTCAGATGGGCAGTCAACTGTCAGAATATGCGCAAATGTGTTTTTCGGTCGGCGAGTGAAAAATAGCTTTGCAAAAATTTGCGCACCAGGTATAGAGTGCCGGTGGATGGAAAATAGTTGTTTGTGATGATGTACAGTGGTTGTTGATAAGATTTCGGTGTGTACAATACATCTGTGCTGTTTTTTTTACAGTTAAACAATCAAATCAACATTGAATGCACTTACATCTGCATCGGCTTACGGATAGGAACGTCTACACGAAGCGAAAAAAAGTGGCAGCAAAATCGACATTTGCGCGTGTATTTTCAGAGTTTTGCGCCTCGTGTAAACTAAGCATAACACTACGTATCTTCAGGCATTTGAAAACATTAAAATACCCCCGAAGGTATGCAATTGATTGAACACCGGTACTGAGTGAACGGAGAAAAGGCTGTAAAATTTTCCAGTGTTCGATCAATTGCATACCTTTGGGGGTAATTCGATATACTTGGCAAAGGTCTTATGCTTAGTCTACACGAAGCGCAAAGCAACCTTTGCAAACGGTAAAATGCTGTGAGTTAGCGGTAAAATGCTGTCAGTTGGTCAGTCAACTGTCAAAGTGTGCGCAAATGTGTTTTTCGGTCGGCGAGTGAAAAATAGCTTTGCAAAAATTTGCGCACCAGATATAGAGTGCCGGTGGATGAAAAATAGTTGTTTGTGATGATGTGCAACGGTTGTTGATAAGATTTCGAGGTGTACACTACCTCTGTGCTGTTTTTTTACAGTTAAACACTCAAATCAACACTGAACGCGCTTTCATCTGCATCGGCTCACGAATAGCAACGTCTACACGAAGCGAAAAAAAGTGGCAGCAAAATCGACATTTGCGCGTGTATTTTCAGAGTTTTGCGCCTCGTGTAAACTAAGCATTAGAAAACGGCTTGTTAGAAAGAGTGCATTTGTATAAGAGTGCGGTTAAGGATAAGCGATATTACTATTAGGACATCCGTACGTACCTATCGCCGAAGGCACCGATCATGGCGACGATGGCGTACGGCGTCCAGGCGCACACGAACAGGAAGAAGATGGTGAACGCCGCCTTGGCGATGCGCATCTCGACCGCCTGCGCCTTCTCGTTCCGGTTCGCCGTCAGCGACTCGACGTTCATCTTGCGCGCCTGGGCCTTCAGCATCTGCTCGTGCTGGCGGACGTGGCCGAAGAGGCGCGCGTAGAAGTAGCAGATGGTCAGCATCGGGATGACGTACGCCCAGGTGAAGATGCAGCCGACGAACACGCGCGTATCCTGGTCGTCGGTGAGGTAGTCGAACGAGCAGGTGGTCAGGTAGCCCTCGGGAATGTACCGGCCCCAGATCTCGAACAGGGGCAGCACCGTGAACGGCATCGCCCACAGCCAGGTGAGGCAGATGAGCAGGCCGGCCTGCACCCGGCTCAGCCGCCCGTCGAGCGGGTTGGAGATGGTCCGGTAGCGGTCGAAGGCGATCACCGCGTTCGAGATGGCCCCGCCGATGCCGGACAGGCTGCCGAAGGCGGCGTACACCGAGCAGCCGATGCCGTAGCCGACCAGCCGCTCGGAGAACGAGTTCACCAGGAACATCGGCATCTCGAACATCATCAGCAGATCGAAGATGGCCAGGTTGATGATGAACATGTTCGACCCGTTGCGCAGCGACTTGGAGCTGTTGGAAAGGGAGCAGTGTGAGACGTCGTCATGGCGACGCGCTTCGCAGTACTTACGTCCCGAAGATCCACAGCACGATGCCGTTGCCGATGATCGAGGTGTTCATCAGCACGAAGTAGATCATGGCCAGCATCAGGTGCATGTAGTACGGCGGTGCCGGAAAGCCTCTCCAGTGGTCGTGGACCAGGTACTGCTCGTCGGCCGGCAGGTTCCAGCCGAGCAGCTTCGGCATCTCGCCGGCGGTGCGCGCCATGGGCATCAGCATCGCGCCCTCCGCCGCCTCAGACGTCTCGTTCAGGGCAAACATGGCCTCCACGGTAGAGATCTCTAACTCGGTACGGACAGCACGGTTCGTTCCCAGGCCAGGCGAGCAGGCGTTCCAGCAGCAACGAAGGCTTCACAGCGGTCACAGAAAACAACGCTCGGGAAAAGGGGAACAATTCGGACCGGTTCCGGGCAGAAACGCTTCGCAAATGTTCGGCTGCTTCCGGTGCGGTTGCCGCTTTTATACTGGCCAGCTCGCAAGGGCCCCGAACGGGTTGCGAAATAGGATTATGGCCATGCTAGGCTTTGGCACCCTTTGGTCAACGGGTTGCGTGATTTAGCACTGGATCAAATGCCTGCACACGACCGATTTGGGGTAATTCGATTACCCACGTCGGATCAATCGTAGATTGGCCATCACCGGTGCGCGTCGGGTGTCCAGCACCTGCTTGGCGGAAGTGTGATGAGCGGTCGAAATGGAAATCACTCGGAAAATGTGACCATTTGGAAGAGTTTTAAACACGGTTTCTTTAGACTTGTTGGAAGACCTTTTTCAATCAACATTATTTTTGCTTTTAAAACAAAGGGCTGTATTGATCAACGAAATAATTTTTGATGTTCTTTTTAAACCCATTTTCGATATCCTGTAAGTTCAAACATATCTTATCGCAAGACGGTTCGTTTTGTTTAATACATAACGAGTAGAAAAGAAAAATAATGAAAAGGGAAATTATAACTTAGTGAAATCGAAGTAGTCTCTGTAAATTCCAAACCATCTCTTTCCCTTTAATGAATGATTACGATAAAAGTGACACATGAATAGAAAAGTGAGAAAAAATGAAGCGAAAGCATCGATTGTGCAGATAGCAGTAATAACTTACGATGAAAAATAATAAACCTAACTAATTTAGAAAATGATGTATTGGACTAATTAGACAAATTTGTACCAAAAACACACTCGTACAGAAACACATGTTTTGAGAAAATGGTTTAAAAATACTTGGGAGGATTTATACAATTAAGAATACGATACTTATAATATAACGAGCTAAGATAAACTTACTACATTTTATTCTTTCTACAACATTCAAAACGCTCACATTGTTACATTCGACGAACAAATGTAGTGTTTATTGTAGTGGCTTTATTATCGTCTTTCAGTAGGGTACGTTTGAAAGAAAAGAAAATACATATTTTAAGAGTAACCGATGAATATTTTCTTCAGGCAAGGCGTTTGATGACTCTCCAAATATATCTATTTAACATTTCAAAAGGTCGTGATTACATTAATGACATTAGGCAAACTATGCGGAAAATGAATGGTTGAAGCACGATCGCTTCCAAATCCACTCAAATTTAGAGAAGTTTGAATCTTTTGAACAAATCAACATTAGTTTGTTGTCAAATTATCGAAGCTACGAATTCGACCGTTGTTCTCTGCGATATATGTAGATTTATCGTAATAGGAACTTAGATCAACCAGCAGGTAACCCGTAATTTGTACGAAAATACCTTACTCTCTTTCAGACCTTTGCCTTCGATTTCATTCGCCTTCTTTAACACTAGAACTACCGCGATTTTTACGGTTGAAACTTTACCGCGATTTATGTTCAATATTAAAAAGAAAATTTTATATTTGAATACATAAAAATTATCATTCGATTGGATACGTGAAAGTTATGCATTAACATTTCGTAGAATTGTTTTACCTTAAGAAATAAATGGAATTGGAAAAGAACTGAACCCGTCAAAATGTTTGGTGCGGTAGTTCTAGTGTTAAAAGAGTAGGTGTGTGATCTTCTGCCAAACCTTCGTTATCACAGCAACCAGGTGATCAGTTTAATCGAAGCGTTCGGATCGAATTCAAGCGAAATATGATCGATTTTAGATTTTTCATAGCGGGCAGGTAACCTGTAATTGGTGAAAAAAATACACCATGTACCTTGTTCTCTTTCTGACCGTCGACTTTGTTATCCGGGGCATATGACCTTAGTTGCCAGTCCTTAACCCACAGAGGTCTACATCACCAGGTTAGCTGGCGAAGGCCCAGGAAGCTGGATTCAACAGCCGTACTGGTGTAAATCCTCGCAGACGAAGAAGAACAAGAACAAGACTTTGTTATCCTTCGGGTAGATGATCTGTAGATCGTTGCTGATTGGTTGTCTAATTTTGTCCTACTGACTTTGAGAGGCAGATGTCCATCTCCTATCAAACCTTCGTTTCTGGTATCACGGCAGTCTTTTCCGAACTTTTGTCGAACAAATGGGAGTGAAATGTTAGCATTTTAGATTTTTCTTATCACGTTGACTACCATGGTTACTATTTTCGATAGCCAGCTGTCAGGAGTTCTAAAGAATTGTTGCCCCATAAATAATTAAAAATGTAACCTACAAGCTTTACAGCCTCAGCACGAACTTCGATCATTGCACATCGCGTTTTTGATAAAAAAAAATTGACTCAATTCCATCGGATTCATTCGATCGAAATCCGTGCTGATGGTAATAGTAAATACAACAAAAAATCTTTGGGTAGTTGTTTAATGTTTGCTTGGTTATCGAAAACCGTTGGTTTAATTTAATCAAAAATGATTTTTCATAGGCAATGTTCTACGTAAAGATAAAACTTATGAGCAATCAATTCTCATTGCCAGAGTGCAGTTTCATGAACTTACGGTGGATAATATTTTGTAAGAAATAAGCTGCAGTGAGCGTTAATTTTTCGATACTTTTGGATGCGGAACGGAAAGTGTTTAATTGAATAAAGAATTTAGGGTATTTTAACGGAAAGAGTAGTTATACTTTAAAATACTTTAAAACACTTGTTTTCTCTACATACAAACATCTACAAATAAGGTTCTGATTTTTGATGATTCTTAGTTTTGTGAAATAAAAATGTAAAAAAATGTGATACGGGTTTTAAGCTTTTTTTTCGCTAATGCTTCTCAGTTTTATGCTTTGAATATACTCTTAACAAACAGGTTATATACATAGAAACAAACCGATTGGACTAGCCAATCTTACGTAGGAATTAATACTGCTTGTGTTGTTTAGTTTTTAAAATGTCTACATCTTTGCCTGGTAGACACATTTTTAATTTATATCTTACCTCTCTTAATTATTTTACCTGGAAACAAATTAAATGCGTTTAAAAAAAGCATTTCAAAACAGCAAAAGCAAAAGCAAGCAAAAGTATTTTCCATTCAGTTGGTGTCATCGTGCCGAAATTGCAACACAATCCGAGTTTGGTTTTGTTTTCAATAATTTTATTACATAACCTATATAATTTCGGACATTATCTATCTGTTTAGTTATTCCATATAGCTTCCGTACTGTTTCTGATTCTGTACCATCTCCATTTTTCCTCTCCCGGTTACTCTTCAAATTTCCACTGTTCTTATACTATCCGAATGCTTCTAACATTTTCTTTTCTTTTTTTTTAGTTTTGTTTGGTTTTATGCTGCACTTTTCTGCAACACATTTTGCAGTAGAATTTTGCTGCACTTGTGTAGTTTGCTTCGATTTCGTTTTCTTCAACCGCTTTAACACTTTCAACGCGCCACAGAGTACGTAACTTCATGTGATTCATGTTTCCTGCACCCGTTTGAAGCCCATTCCCTGCGTGTTTAAATATTGCCTCGTCCTTGTGCTGCCCTTATGCCATAATAATAATAATAATAATAATAGTGATAATCATATTATGTAGTACAATTACAATTACAATTTCTATAGTTCACCTTCCGCGCATCTTTTCGCTCGACTTAGCTTATCGTTTTGTTTTCCTCTACGTCCATTTGTCGCGTCCAGGCGGTCGGAACGATAATGCGTGTGAAGTAATTTAGTAACTGTAGCGCATGGACTCGCTGTTTGAATGAATTCGATTCTCTCGACTCGTCCAAACGTTCCACCATTTCCGACAACTGTAGCTTCTGTTTCCGTGCGGAACAACATCGAACGAAACAAATTCTGACTCGGAACAGGATGACACCGAGGAGTGTGACAATATTTTCGAACCAAAACATAAACCTAACGATGGTGACCTGTGGAATGTGCGCAAGGCGCTGCACTGCGCTGTTTAGATGTAACGTTACGGTGGTTTGGTGGTGGCTTAAAACAGGCGTGTAATTTGCACTTCAAACCGAGTATTAACAGAGAATATATATGTATGGGAACGCTGGGGGTAGTTTATGGAATACTGTACATTATCCTTTTTTGTTGTTTGCTTTGTTGTCTAATGGCGGTTCGGGCGAGTGGTCACGATTCGGTGAATGGTGATGTTTTGTTGTTAACAAAATATAACCAACAATTACACTAGATTGTAGTTTAGTTAGACTTGTTTTTTGCTTTGTCGCTATCTGTTTTTGTGTGTGTTTGTGTGTCTGTTTATCTGCTAGCCATACTCTCTGTTTGTTCGGTTTCTTCTCGGTAACGTTTTGTACAAAATTCTACACTGTGTTGAGTTGTGGTTGAGCGTTTATTAACCGTTTTCCTGTGAGCCACAGAAGATTGGTTCCAATCCGGGGAAAACGCGCCCACAGGGAAATGCACTTCTGTGAAGTGTGTGTATGTGTATGAGAGCAGAGGTAATGGTAATCATTCGACGGGGCACGACGGACAGGTTCCGAGGTTTGGGGCAATCAAAAATAAACTCTTACTTAAAACGTACCCTAAACGGTTCCGTTGTAAATGGAATGCACATGTGCTTGTTTGCATTTGGCGCAAAAAATACCGCGTGGTTTTGTTTGTTTACCGTTGTGGAATTGAACGAGGTGTATTGTGTAATATCGGTATCGGTCTTCTTTGAACGAAGCTATTGGCTTGGCTGGGAAGAAGCAAAACAGGTTCATCCGGTTTGGTTTGGCGGGAAACCGGATACTTGCCACCGATACTGTTTTCTTTTTCGCGTAGGGCAAGTTTGGGCGTTTGTATTGTAACACCCGGTGTCGTGTGCGCTTGAGGTTTTCCGTTTTTCCCTTCACCTGAGCGGTTGCAAACGAGGGCTTTTTAAAAATCGAAAATAATCTCATCGTTTCCCTTAGTTGTAAACGTTGGCAAGACAAAAGGGTGTTTTTTTATCGTCACTGACATGATGAACAATAATTTATGTTTGTAAAAGAATTAACTTGTTGGATAAGGGCTGAAATGTTTCTTCTGCGAACGATGGTTTATGTATGTTCCCAGTAAAGAGACGTTTTTACCCTTCAAGGCACCGAATTTAAAAGTGGCAAGAATTGATGAAAACATCTACAATTTAACACATAAAGCAATTTTTAATGACTATGAAACGAACATTGCAATTGCATTGTAGTGAGAAAGTATGTAATTGTTGTTAGGAGTTTGGGCAAGACAAATACAAAAAAGAAAGAAGAAACTTTTGTTGAAAGGTGTTCCTATTAATGATTCAGAAAAAGTTGAAAATACATTGGGCAATCAAGTCTTATAATAATAAATAAGCATCTGCTTAAGAAAGTTTAAAAATAAAACACTCGAGTCAAAAGATGATTAATATTTGTTTAAAAAAAAGTAAAAACAGAAAGAGAGAAATAGAGAAAAGAATAAAAAATCGTATCAAACTGCAACATGGTGTGTGTGAATTAAGGAAGATACTGTAATAAGATTTTTAGCAAAAATAGTGTAAAAAAATCCAAACTCATTTTGGCTTGTACTTCTAAGAGCTAATGGTACCTTCAAGGGTTTAAGTCTTGTCTCGATAACTGAAAAATATCAGTATTAGCTTCCTTGCTATGAAAATAATGTAAATGGACGCTTTTTACAAACTAAAAAAGATGAGCAAAACAATCACACATACACATAAAGTCTTCATTGTTCTCGTACGATAAGGGTTTCATGTCTCGCGGTTCGAAACATAAGTCATTGGGTAATATCAACTGAGTGTGCCGTGGAAATGAACGGATGACACCGGAAAAACGTTTCCCTTGGAAAAAAAAACAAAACTAAACTGGAAGAAGATCGTCAAGGTCGCCGCACTTATCGTTAGCAATTAATTACTATTCCCTACGCAAATATGATATGGTACGTTGAAAGGAAAAAAAACGTAACTGTCTGATCGTACAATATAAGTAGTTGCTAAATGCTGTAAACGCTAAACGCTTCACTTGTTAATCTAATGGACACGGGTCCGAGCCATCCGGTACGGATTCTAACGCTTTTTTCACCTTCTCCTGGACACGAATCACATGCAAAATAAGATAAAAAAAAACCCCTACCCAGTGTGAACATACTCTTCCTATATCAGGGCATTCGACAGCTTGGACGAAACGAAACGATTGAAAGGACAAACGTCACGACACTGCCGAAACATAAGTAGAGTGTGTGGAATTATACATACATACAGACGGCCCCTTTCACTTTCCCTCGCTCGCTCCCGAGATCAAACATATGCTTCATCGCAAGCGGTCGATTATGCTGATCCACGGGGGTCGATTCCGTCGTAAAATCACTACGTTTCGCTAATTATGTAGTAAGTAACCGGGCTAAGCTGCTGCTCTACTGCTGAGGGAGAGAAGGGATTTCAACAAGGATCGTGGCGTCTTGCACGCCGACGATTTCTGCTTTCCTTTTCGCATTGTTTGTTTTTTTGTTTAATTTCATTTCGTTTTTTTGCCTCCCACTTTCCATTCCAGATATATGTATATTCGTGATAGTTTTAAGTGTGTTTTGCTTCTGTTTGAATGCATTTTTTTTAATTTTCTCCTTCTTCCTTTTTTTCTCTCTCTCTCTACTTCACTACATCTAGCGGATAATGGTATTATTTTGCACATAATGTCCTTTCGGTGTTTCTTGTGTTCAACTGTTTGGCTTGGGAGTTTTTCCTTTTTTTTTTTAATCCCCGTTTTGCCGATGAAACACGCACCAATTTTTTGTTTCATTATCGTTCGTCCTGCATCGCCGGGTCGTCGTGTTTAATGGTTTCCAAAGAAGAGGTTTTCATTTTCTCCAAATTTTCCTCCGTGTATTGTTGTATCGTTTGATAACATTCTAATGGTACCTAATGAGAAGTATGCTTAAAAGTCGAATGCGCTCAGCTTAGTCTTCTTCTTCCCCTCCGAGGGGCCGGAGAAGATGGAGCAGGAGTATTGTGACTGTGCTCATGTTGGCTATTCGATTACATTTTTTTGTTCTTCCTTCTCTGATTCCGGGTGGACGCTCGCGCGCTTCATGTTACTCTCTACTGCACCGTTAATCTGAGGAGTTTTTCCCCAACCCGACACCCCATTACGATGCAAACATTTTACTTTCGCTTACTTTAGAATGTTTTTGCTGCAGGATAGAGGTTCGTTTAGCTTTGCTGTTTGTTTCTGTTCTCGCTGCTGCAGCAAAAGCAGCTCTATCTAGCTGCAGCTCCGTTTCACCCGCGTTTGAATCTCCCCGCGCTGCCCAGTTCCCGCTTTCCACCAGTTCCACCACACGTGAGATGTAACGCTAATAATATCAGTCTGACCGTTTGATGTTTCACTTTGATCGCTTCGAGCAAAGTACATTAAGCTTACACCTCGCTACTCTCTACGCGGTATGTTTTTGTTTTGCACGCGCTTGATTTTGCGTTATCAGAAAAGTGGGATGGTAAAGAAATAAACGAAGGATTTTTTTAATGCAAAACCGTCGGATTTGCGGATCCTCTCCGGTCATATGGCCTGCTGTAGGAGTGATAGAGAGATATGGAGGTGAGTTTTCGAGACAGTTCTATCGTCCTATCATTGACATCGGACAAACTTGCTAAAATTCTTTGTCCCATCTTGCTTGTCTAGTTATTTATTCGAGGAGGAATGTATAGAAAATTTTTCCGTTACAAACTTGCCGTTGCTAATAAGAAGTGGTTCCCTTTTCTAGTGAGTAGAACTAGGTTCAGTGTACGATGATTAAAACAATATTGTGTTGTATAAAAATAAAATATAGCTCCGATCGATGCTCGACGAACAAAAAAATCAAATACCGTCCGTTTAGTATAAAATAAGAATGTGGCATGATTCTTAGGTGGTAAAATAAAGTGTTTGGGGCATCGCTTGTCGGTTGGAAAATACAATAGCCTCTTAATAATAATAATTAAAAATGCTTTCACCGACCTTTCGTTGAATCCCTTCTTTTCCGGGGTTCATTCGTTAAATGGCAGTCATGATTGTGATGTTCAGTTTTCCGTCACAACCAAATAGCTATTAGGTTGTGTGTGTGTGAGAGAGATATAACGTTTTGTTGTCCGTTACGGATGAAGGAGGAACGGTCCGAAAACAGAACACGCAGGACCGATGCGTTCAACTGGTAGGGTTATAAAGTTTTCTCCGTCCGTCCGTCCGGTATTATTTTCCTAAACGCATAGTTAAGCTAATTTTATCTGGCTACCCCCTTAATGATATCTGCACTCCTAAAGTAGTTGAGTATAGTCAAATTTTGAAAAATTCATCCTAAATCTTATCGAATTACTACTCGCGAATCGAAAGCGGCCGCACATCGTCGGTCGGTCGATTGCATATGAGTTGTTGATGGCAAACATGATGGGAGGGGGTGGGCGAGGGCTTTTGACTAAACGAAACCACCCAGCGTCACGGGGTGGGGGAGATGAATGAGCTGCCTCTCCGGGGGTGCCACCCGGTTGCGCGAAAATGCCGGTTGCTGATGCTGGGTTTTGATTGCTAGTTACGCGTCGATGTGTTTGTGTGTGTGTGTGTGTGTTGGGTTTGGTAGAAATGATCCTGGAACAGTGCAACACCGACCTTATCAGCCGGACGATGACGATGGCCGGACGACGGCCGGAATGGTGGTGGACCTAAGGGTCGTGGCCCCCCTAAGCAATCGGAAGGGCTTAGGTCGCGTAGTGATCGAACGAGCCGAGATACTCGAGGGCCGCCCGGTAGCAGAACTGATACTGGTCCTGTGGAAGAGATTGTTCATGGTACGTCTTGTCAGTGAAACATTGGTTTAGAGACTCTCCAAATGTTAAAAATAAAGGGAAGGGACGAACGTGAACTGATGAGACACTTACCTCCGTCTGCACCATGGCCGGACGCTGCGAGCGAAGTATCCGGACCGTCTGGAACACGTCCAGCACGCCCTCGTACTGCATCCGCTCGAGCACGATGCTGAGCGTGATGAAGACGCCGGTGCGGCCGACGCCGGCACTGCAGTGCACCGTGATCGGGCCGTCCTGGCCGAACTGCTCCTTCGTCTTGTGCACCTGGCCGATGAAGTCGATGAAGCCCTCGCCCGACTTCGGCACGCCCTGCTCCGGCCAGTCGACGAACTGGAACTGGCGCACGGTGCGCGACGACCCGTCCCGCGCGTCCGTCACCTTGAACTCTCTCAGTTTGTACTGCGGCATGTTGTACTCGGCGATCGGGTCCACCACGTAGCACTGGTAGCGCACCGAGCGCTCGTGCGGCCAGTACTGGAAGCATTTTTCCTGCAACAAAGCAACCGACCGAAGGGGGTGGTTTGATGAAACAATTATCTTTTGCCGTAAAAACTAGCCCTCAGTATGTTAAAAAGTTTGATGAACATGTTTAGGAATAGTCATGGTAGAACATAGTTTAACATTTGCAGGTTTAAGGTAAGTGATAATCCCTCGAAGTCGTCGCACCGGCACAGTAATAACCGCACGCGTGAAGCAGGATATTTATAGGAAGGACGAAATAATGTGCTTAGTGGAATGGCCAGTATGGGCCATATCGACTGTGCATGAATAATATGATTTTATTTTTAAAATGTTGTTTAATGTATTTGACCCACATTACTTTTTTTTCAATTAAATTACACACTTTGTAAATATAAAAGGTGAAAAAACTCAAATTCGCTCTTGTTTGCTTTGATGGCTAGCGGAATGATGGAGAGGTGCACCAAAAAGCCAAAAACCCCAAAAGATAGTCCACAAATATACTAAAAAGCTGTTGTTTAAAGATTTGAAAATTCTTCACAAATAAAACAAATGTAGCGTCTTCCGAAAAATTCTTCAAAAATAAAAACAAAGTTCTTTAAATCCTAAATTTGCATTGCGGTCAAAATGACCGCTATTTGAATTTGAGTGTAAAACATTTCTAGATGCCATACGAATTGTTGTTTAATTGTGGCAGAGTGGAAGCCTTCACCTGAAAGAATTATAGTATAATTTAATTCATTTTAAACGTGATATCTTTGCTTAATCAACCAATGGAGAGGACTAGGACATGGATATTTCCTTTTAAACAGGATAGGAATAAATTATAATACAAAAGACTACTTAACGCACAGTATAAATGCTGTCAGTCCTTCCGTTCGGTGACCCTGCGTCCTCTACCCTTTGCTAATTTTTTGTAATTAATTGTAAATTTAGACGTTATAAAGCCCTCGAGGCGAATAACAGTAAGAGCATAATAAAATAAAAAAAAAATAAATAAAAAACTTTTTGGCTAAAAACTATTTGAAACTTGTATGTAGTTCACATCGGCCGCTTTGTAATCGAGCGATATGCATTGTTGGTGCTAAAGAAAAACAAAGAATCTGTTTTTCCTTTTTGACCATTGACCCTTGTTCTTAAACATTTCCTTAAACTATCTTGTAAGATCCTTTTAACACTATGAACGGCGTTATTTAGCCAACTTACCCGTCCCATTTCTTTCAACTTGGTCAGCATGACCACAATCGTCGAGTTGTGTTCCCACAGCATGCGCCAGAAGTCCTCGGCAGTCTCCTGGAGCGGTCCTTGTGCGGCAATGTAAGCGTTACGGTAGCGGTAGCTGTTGGTCGAGAAAAACAAAGAGAGGCATGTTATGTAGAAGCAGGTTAGGGAGGATTTTTTAGAACGGAGCAGGCGAAACCTACCCATCGACCAAGCTGGCATTGATGTAGTCGCTGCCATCGACGCCACGGATCGGCGTGAGGCAGACGCGGGACGATTCGTACGGTAGGATGTGCACCAGGCGGTTTTTGTGCTTGTTGCAGGGCAGGTTGGCCGTGACGAAGCGCGTCGAGTCGGCCTTCACGTTCGACAGCTTCTTGAACTCCATTTCCATGCCGGTGATGTTCTCGCCCGGCTCCGTCTGCATCAGCTTCTGGATGTGGTTGTGCAGGCTGCGGGCCGGCACCTCCGTGTTGCCACAGATGACCGCCTCGAGCAGCGCGTCGTGGATGAAGATGTACTGGTCCTCGGTCTGCACCATGTAGTTGCGCTGGGCCCGCAGGCACGTCACGTGCCCGTAGATGTCGATCGTCTTCTCGTACTTCATGCGCTCGAGCATGGAGTCGATGACGATGTAGCAACCGGTACGGCCAACACCGGCCGAGCAGTGCACGATGATCGGACCGGACTCGGCGGGCGTGAGCGACTTGGTGCGCCGCAGGAACTGCAGGAACGGTGCCGGATGGTCGGGCACGCCGTGATCCGGCCAGGCCGTGAACTGCAGCTGTTTGATCTCGCGCCGCTCGTTGCTACCGTTGCGGTAGATCTGGAACGTGCGGATCGAGTAGGTGGCCAGCTCCTGCGTCTCGGTGATGGTCACCGTCATCGCGCCGTACACCTCGGTGCCGCGGGCGGGCCAGTACATGTCGCACTTGATGCGCGAGCGCTCCTCCAGCCGCGTCATCATCACGATCGTCGTCGACTTGAGCTCCCAGCACATGCGCCAGAAGTCACCGAACGTTTCCTGCAGCGGCCCCTGGGTGGCCACGTACGCGTTGTGCTTCCGGTAGCCGTCGCAGTAGTTCGCGTTGATGTAGTCCGAGCCGGCCAGATCGTCGACCGGCGGCAGGATCACGCGCGAGTGATCGTACGAGGTAACGTTGGCGTAGCGGTTCTTCTGCTTGTTCACCTCCATGTTCGAGTGGTCCCAGGTGAACTGCTGGCCCGGCTCGATGCTCTCGTACTCCTGGGAGAACTTGAGGTTATCGTTCGCCTTCAGCCGCTCGACGTGGTTGGTCAGCTCCGAGATTGGTATCGGCGGGTGGCTGATCATGCCGGGGGTCTGGAAGTTCAGTCGGCGCATATCGACCGGATCGGTGGGCGCCGGTCCGGCCCCGAGATCCGCCGCCATCAGCGGTCGTGTGACGGCCGCCTGGTCCGGCGCTTTGCACGGTTGCCTGCGGCGACGCACGAAGTACACCACCAGGAAGCACACGGACAGCACGAGCGCCGCTATGATCGGTCCGACCACCCACAGCATGGTGGGCTCCTCGCTCTTGCCTTTGATTAGTATCTCCGGGTCTTGCGGCACGTTCGGGTTGGGCCGGTGCGGCGGTTCCCCCGTCGGCGCCTCCTTCATATCGAGCGCCAGGAACTCGGAGAACGGACTCGACGTGTACAGGTGCTTCTGGGGCGTGTCGACGACGGCTCGGACAAAGATCCGATAGCGCTTACCGCGCTCCAGCTTCTTGTTGGTGAAGTTGTGGTTCGTCTCACCCGAGCCGAGGTGGAACGTGTACGGGATGTTGCGCTGCAGGAACATGGCGGCGATGTAGGGCGCGTTCGGGCGGTCCAGCTTCGGGCGCGCCGTCAGCAGCTCCTCGGTGAGGAACTGGTCCGGTATCTTGTGCAGGTTCGCCTTGTCCTCCGGCACCACGATGAGGTAGTAGTGCGAGATGGGACCGTACTCTTCCGAGGCCTGCGGCAGGATAACCTGGATCTCCTCGCCGTTCACCACGCCGTAGAAGTCCGGCTGCACCATCGGTTGCGGGGCGGCCATCTGGGTGGTGACGGTGATCTTGGCCGGCGGTTTGTACGTGTAGTCGGGCGGGATGGCACTCACGTTGACGAAGTACGTCGTGAACGGGGACAGCTCGTTGATGGTGTGCGACTTCGAGTGGCTCTTGAGGACGATCTCCTTGCGTGGCAGGAACTGCTTCTGCGAAATGCCCTGCGAGTCGACAAACTCCTTCACGGCGTCGAACGAGATCTTGTAGTTGATCGGATTCAACCGGATCGGAGGGCTCCAGTTGAGCGTCATGGAGTGCGTGCTGACGTCCTGGGCGCGCAGCTTCAGCGGCACGTCTTCCGGCTTCACCTTCACCGTGGCCTTCTCGCTCAGCTTCCCCAGGCCCGTCTTGTACATGGCGGCGATGGCGACCGCGTACTGCGCGTACTTCTCCAGGTTGATCAGATCGGCCGACTCGGTCACGCCGACCACCTTCGTTTGCCACTCGTCCAGGTCCTCGACGGCGGTCATGGTGTAGAAGATCTTGTACCCGACCAGCTTGCCGCGCGACGGAACCGGCTCCCACCACACCTCGACCGTCTGCTCGGAGGTGGCCACGGCCTGCACGGAGAACGGCGCTCGGCCCATATCTCGCTCCGTCGTGATGACCTGCTTCTCGCTGAACGGGCCGGCACCCTGCTTGGTGTAGGCGCGCACCCGCACGATGTAGTCGGTGCTCTCGTCCAGGTTCGTGAACACGGCCTTCCGGACGGTGGTGTTCCGCTCGGTACCGAGCCCGTGGTCGATCTTCTTGTGGAACTGAATGTCGTAGCGCGTAATCTGCCCATTCCGGTGCTCCCGGGTCGGTGGTTCCCAGGTGATGCACACCACGTCCGGGGTCTGGAAGCGGACGGCGATGTTCGTCGGTGGCCCGGTCGGCGATCCCTCCGGTGTTTGGAGATGCTTCACCGCCTCCTGCCCGATGCCGATGTGGTTCATGCCGGCCACCCGGAACTCGTACTCGACGCCCCGCTCCAGGTCGTTGATGCGCTTCACGTTCAGGTGCGTACCCTGGAGGATCTCCTCCTGCAGGGCCTGCTCGCGGACGCCCCAGCGGACTCGATACCCGCGCAGCTCGCCGTACGTCTGCTTTGGCCGTTCCCATTCCAGCTCGATCGACACGGTCGGATCGCGCTCCAGTATCTTCAGCGTCACCGTCGGACGTATCGGGACGCCGCCTGGTGTTTTTACCGATATCGGCGCACTGCGGTCACCGTCTCCCTTGCGCGTGAGGGCCGCCACCTGTACGGAATACTTCGTGTCCGGCTGCAGGCCCGTCACGTTGTACTCCAGCCCATCGACGACATCAAACTTCATTGGTTCGTTTAAAAGTCCTTTTCCCTGCGAAATAGAAGCAATGTGAAAGGTTGAAGAAGAGGCGAACACAAGTGATTCTAGATTTTTCGTCTAATGGCTTGCAACACATCAGAAACGAATTCTTGGATGATTGTTACTTTAAAATGTTATTCCAATTTTAGCCTGTTTCAATTTTAATTTAAGAAAATCGGTAACAATTTGGCTAGTGCGTAGTATTCTTTAGCAATTTTAAGGATTCTCTATGGAAAATAACGAGCTAAAAATCCAGGCGAACAATAATCAAACAGTAATAGAACGAACGGTAAAATTTTTGTTTCATTCGATACGTTACACTGAAAGTAATTTTAAAATAGTTTTTAAAGTGTCATTTTAAGTAGGGTAACAGCGAGAGTTTTAGCCCATAGATGTAATTTAGGCCTACTGGAAAGGAAATCAAAAACACAGGTTTCAAATAAAAATGCGTCTTAAAATGTTTTATAGTGCTGTTACCGATTTACTCTAATTTAATTCCAACTTTGGAAGCGATTGTATCAGCATTTTCATCGTTAAAATCTACGAAGCTGTCACTTTTTCAACCCATAATGTTGTAAGCAGATGAATTGAAATATAAGCAACCACTGCGAAAAAAATTGGAAGTATTTTTCTTAAATTTTGAGAGTTTCTAAAAATTATCTAAAAGTTACTTAATGTTTTTGAGCTCGATTTTTTTTTCTTTGTAAAAGAGGGCCAAAATAGATGCAAGGAAATCTGGTTTAGACTGAAACGAATTTTATATGCATTCTGTCACTGGTAACGGATTGTTATAGACATTCTAGAAGAAAATGCGATCATCGTGCAGAAAAGTGGATATCAAAATATCAAATTAAGTATTTAATCTCATTTATTCAACAATGGTAAAAGTAAATCTGAAAGCAATCTTCTGTTCCCTAGTCAGGTCCATCCTAGAGTATAATAGCGTTGTGTGGTCTCCATATGCCGAGACCTGGAAGACTCGGCTCGAAGCGATCCAGCGTAAATTTAGCAGAGTTGCGTTATGCCGGTTAAGATGGACCAGCAAACCAGACTATCATACTCGTTGTTTGTTATTAGGATTAGAAACTCTCGAGAAACGCCGCAACGATGCTCAGACTATGTTCATAACCGGTCTTTTCCTTGGTAACATTGACGCTCCAAAAATCCTCGATCAATTATCGATTTACATTCCACGGCCTAGTCTTAGACAGCGCCCCTTTCTGCTGGTCGATACTACAAACTCTCTATATGCCTACAACAGCCCAATTTTACGTATGATGAGACAATTTAATACTGACTATAGTTTCATAGACTTCGACCTACCGCTAAGAACCATTAAAAACCAGCTCAGGTATAGATATGTTATGCGTTCGTCCTAAAACTGTTAAATGTGCACTAATGTAATATCTCACCCGGACATGTTAAGCCAACAATGGCGGACATGTACTAACAAAATAAATAACTAAATAAATAAATAAATAAATAAATAAATAGCAGTTTCTTAATTATTTAAAAGATTATTTAAATCATTAAATACATTAAATAAACATTTTTTTTAAGTGGGCCAAAACTGGTACACAAGTGGGCCAAAATAGAAACAAAGTGGGCCAAAATAGCGACAAAAGTGAGTTAAAAAACTGTTAATTTCACTGAAGACATCAAATAATCTAAAAAATATGAATTTTATTGCATGCTTAGATAGCTACTTTACATTAGAATACCAAGTGTATCGTTATATGATCGATACAATGAGTACAACGATTTCAATCGTGGTGATCCTCCACTAGTTGGGCCAAAACTGGATGTTTTACCCTATCATTTAATTTTCTTTGACAAAATCTTTGGCTAATAACAATTGCAGCACCAGCAATAAAACATTTAGCATAGTTTGCAGGTAGTGTTATTCATCGGATGGAAGCACGCTCCTATTTGTAGTTTGTACCAACACAAAACAATTTTGTAAGTGAAACATTTATTAAAGGCGAAAATAAAATCTTCGTATCTTCAACCTACATCACTGTGTTAAACCTATTAAATTTTTTATAATGTATGACGGTTGGTTAAATCAGCATTTTATTGGGTAGAAAGTTAAATACTGAGGTTTGGAAATGACTAACTTTAGATTTTTCTCAATCAAAATGCAACATTTGAAACTGCTTTCTACCTCTCCGTATCTAAATCTAAGGGTTAATGAAAGGAAGCTCGACACACTTACCTCGTCCCTCATTTCCTGCACGTGTATGTGATAGCCCCGGATAATGCCGTTGCGGTTTTTCTCCTTCGGCGGCTTCCACGTGACGTAGATGGTGGTCGAGTTGACCGGGCTCGCCTTAACGTCCTGCGGATCGCCGGGCACTGTGGAGTGCGGGGCGACGGTGTGGTGGCGTGTATGGGAACAAGAGGAAAATGTTAGCGAACTGCGGCAGCAACGTGTGTTCATCGACGCACAATAGAGAAACACGAAATGAAAGGTATCAAATAAAACTATCTACGTTATATGCTCGAGACGCGGCATTATTATACAGTATACAATCGCGGTAACGCAAAGAACTCAGGATAGAACCAAACTGGACCAAATAATCAGATACAGAAGCTTGTTGGTTGGTCGCCGAAAGCATAATCATATGAGCGAGCGTCCCTCGGCTAATCCCCACTCCTGGCGAGGCAGGAAAAGTGAATTTCGGAGCTCTTTTTACGTTTTTGGAGTATTGAACCCGGTTCCGAAACGAACCCGGTTTTCGGTGATTAAATAATAAAGATGTCATAAGAAGGTGAACCCCGGGGTCTGGTCTCGCCCATTCCCCTCCCAATCACCACCGAACGTCAGGGATTCCCGGGTCAGATGGAAAGTAGAAAAGGGTCATTGGTGCGTTGCTATTTTCCCTTTTCGCTTCGATTGAAGCGTAAATATTCCTTTCGGAGCGGGATTTTCGGGAACCCTCGTGCCTTTACCACCTATTTCAAGTGGCACACACACACACACCCAAACACCGGGTGGAATAGTCGGCTTCGATTTTGGCCACTTTCGCAATCCTGTACATCCATTCTGCTGACCGGGGAAAACATTTGGAATTCCTTGCAGGTGCGAACGATGAACCGAAGTAACCGTGCTCTCCGTGGTGGTTACTGAATCAGCGGTTTACCGTCCACCCGGTGATGGTGTGCAATTCAAGCAGGTTCATGTGTGCCGGTGGTAGAAACCCCCTCGAACAAAAAAAAAAAAAAAAGCACGAGGTTGTAAAACCCTGACGGCGGTGCGTGATGGGTTGGTTAAATTATCTTGCAACTTCTTATCTTGTCCAAGACTGGGATGAAAAAAAAATCAAGCTCGATCGAAATGATTCCTTTCGCTTCTTCTAACCCATTTTTCGCCCTACCCTGGTGATGACATTAGAGAGACAATTTCTTTGCAAACCAACTTTCACCGGCGTTGCAAGACACGTTCGTCCGATGCGAGGATGCTTCAAAGTTTTATCGCGACGTTCGTTTCTTTCTTTTCCCACGGACGGAGGGAAATCTTAATCCCTACCGGCAAAAGCGGCGGAAAAGTGCCAGGGGGGGGGATGGGAAGTTTCCACCTTCGGTAAGTGAGCGAATGATGAAAGTTTGAATGGACCAGCAACGGCAAACAGTTGGCAATCGGCAGCATTGTCGTCGGGGCGTGACGGGGACGTTCGTTTTCGCAACTACTTCCGACGGTTGTAAAGCTGGCGGCTACGACCTGGGTGAGTCTGTGTGCGTGTGTGTGTCAGTGTGTGAGACTCCGGACAGGAAATTGTGGTCACACGATCAACGCTGGCCTCCCTCGCGGGATGGCGGGACAAGGGGAGGGGAAATTGACTCGACTGAAGCGTCGTAACGAGTTTAGAATGAACTGAATAATGATGTTGCTTTGGGGACCACCCGTTTCGTCCGATCGCCACAACCTTATCCTGCCCCGGAACGTTCACCGTCTGTTTCGAGGAAGCCCACGGACATCGGGCTACCGCTGGTCGAGTGCTTATTTTTCCTGGATCCCCGTCAGTTGGTTCCGGGAACTAAAGGACACACCAGGATGTTCCGCTCGCGGACAATGGGGAAAACGGGGAATAAAAGGACTTGCGGGTGGAAGATGACACAGCAGCATGAACTCGTACGCATTGGAGGATAACAAGAAAGGTAAAAGTAAGCGAAAGCGGAACTCCTTCAATCCGGCAGCGAAGCAACTGGTTGGCCGTCCGCTTGGCAAGTGAGGTGGCGCTTCGAGAGAAAGTGGAAAAAGTGGGTTTTGATGTGAGTCCAAAGTTGGAGTTAATGTTTCTTCCCGGAACACATTCACACAGCCGGGCTTATGACGTGATGTTCTGGAACTTGGCCACACAAAAAGGCGCACAATTGAAATCACTTGCACTGATTATAATTACACGTGATAGTTGGCTTCGGAGCATTTCTCGTCATTACGCTTGCTGATGCAGGGAAGAGGATTACAGTAATCTTAATAATGAAGCAGAATAACTTTGCGGAATGGAGCTCCGAATGGCCGACTGGGAATTTTACGCTTCTATTTCAAGTCCTATTCGTAATTATAGACATGTTGGTATTTGATGTATCAAAAGTAATCAAAAATTGAGTTTTTTTAAACAAAAAAATTAACTTCATTTATAAAACTATTCGAGTTATTTTATATCCATACTACATATCAAAAATACTACTGGAAATCTAACCAGTCTAACGTATCGAAACTGACATTCGGTACAAAGCAAAAATGAACTTTAACATAAAAATACTTGTTTTTGAAACCAACTGTTGAGAAAGAAGAATCAAATAAATGTTTAAAAGACTGATTTTGCAACCAACTGTTGAGAAAGAAGGATCAAATTAATGTTTTAACACCTTTGGAACGTTATAATATATGCCAATCTAACTGAAATAACTTTTGAAATAAAAATTCGTTAAACCCACTATACTATGATGACATGTTTTTTGAGTTAAGAACAGCTGTAACTTACAATTTGAAAATATGCTTTGAGAGAGTTAAGTATCCATATGTATTGAAATTTGCAATAAAGTAATAAAATACGGGTGGCCCAATTATATTTAAAATATTATCGGCAATCGTGAATTCCAAACCAAAGTCCAGTAACTTTGTTTCTTCTTCCCCCGATTGTGTTAAGCAAAAAGATTACTAAAAACAATCCTCGAGACAAGCAGTAAAGCTCATATTTCGACTAAATAACCAGAATAAAGCATAGAACAATAGAACCTGTGGTATTCAATTTTCGATCCAGCTTACTCTGGATGAACCAAAGTTAAATTCCATTTTAACTTCAAATACCTCCATATCTTGTATTAAGATTCTCTCCTACTGAGAAACATGCAAATTAAATATTTTACTGTCTCAATTGCAATTAAATTTAGGTCGAATAAAAATCCTATAACATAATGCACGGATTTCGAATTCCTTCAATATGGTAAACGAGTTGAACAGATAAAACGCACTTAGATTTAATGGAGAAGATCGAGCATAGTTCATTAGATCAATGAAGTAGTCGCCCATTTTCTCTCCTTCTCAGCCTTCAGTGCAGTTAAATTTATGTGCAGCTTCGAATTCCAGTGCGATTACCTTCTGGATACTTTCTTCCCATCTGACCATCTCGAACATTAAAAAAAACCTACCGCTATTGCTGGACCAAAACTAACCCGAACGATGTCTGAACATAAAGGACAGGAGCTTTCACCGAAACCGTTACCTCGGCGGAATATAAATAGTCACCTTTATCGTCCGTTCGTCGGATACAAATTAGGCATTATTGAGCTATCTCGGGCGACCGAGCACGACCTTAAACCTCTCATAGGAAAGAAAAGCGGTGGCCATTAAAATCTACGCCGTGCTTTGCCAATCTTGCGCTCAGTCCTTCAGCGAGAAGGACTGTCCGTTGCACGATAAGACGATAATGCCGGCCACGCGAAGGGCAATGCGGCAGCGGTTGGATATGAGAGAAACCGACAATTGTCCGCCATGTCGGCAGGTTCGATCGGAGGCGACGACTTTCAGGCGAGGGACAAGGGGACCGCAAAAGAGAAAAATCTCCAAGAAAGAATGGCTTCGATAAGGTTTTATCCGAGCCGCGGGTGCGCACCCGCGTTACGGAGAATGGCTTTTCTTTCTGCTCGCCCAAGCAAACGTCGATCGAACGCCACATTTACCAAGCGCTGCAGTGAACAGCGAGGGCGCGCTGCATGCCAGTGCTGGGGGAGGTTCCAGCTTGCGGAGCAAATCCTGCCGTTGACGGTGCAGGATTTCTTTCTCCTCCAGCTCCGGAGCCAAACCCATTAGGAAAATAGTTCTCGTACCGTTTTCCACGGCAAATATGGTATTACTGCGGTTTCGGTTACTATTCTCGAGTTCCGGGGCGGGGACGGGGTGAAAAGAGGGTTTGTTGCAGTATCGTGAGTGCGGGAAAAGTTTGCAGGTTGGGCTGGGGGGAAGGTTATAACCCGGGAGGCATATGAAACAAAACCGTAGAACAACAGTATCGTAGAAACTCTCCGTGAGACAAGCGAGCAGCATTGTATTTAATGCGCTTCGTTTCTCACACCGGCTTAGCAGTCGTCGCCATTGTGTGTGTGAGTGTGTATATATATGGGAACCCTTTCCGTTGATTCGCGGAGGTCACCATGCACACTTGCCGTGCAGCACGTTGCTGAGTGGATCCATTTCCCAGCAGCTTACCAAAATACGGTCTGTTGCATCGAATTTTGCTGCAAGCGGAAAACTCGCAAGTTGCTTTCTTGCAAACGAAAAAAAGAAGCACAACCAACGGAAGGTGTAGGAAACCAGGTCACAATGGGATACTTTTGCCCGAACTTGGATAATCTGATCTACTTAAAAAAGTAGATGAAAAGACGAAACGGGTTTCGCAGCGTTTGCAAACTCCGATCGTAAGGATTCGGCGAAATGTGTCCATTTATCATAAACATAAACGCTGTGTGGAACACAAGCGATATGGGAATTGCACAATTTTTACACAACTTTTGTGTCGCCTTTTTTTGCTGTAAAAATAATTCGATGTTGTAGTGTAAACAAGGGAGAAACGAGTGGGAAAAGGGTAGCTTCTAGCAAAGACATAACCTCCATCTGGAACACGTATTTTGTTATTTTTCCAACCAAATTTAACACCTCATTGTGAATTTAAAAACACATGTTTCCGGGTTTGTCCGTAGTGCGGCAGAGGCAACGTTTAGCAGGCCACCGGAAATCGGACGAACCGCCGCGGGTTGCAAAACGGGGAGACATTGTCGCTTCTTCCGGGTCTAGGTCGTAGATGCAACGTTCCGAGTGGGAATTTTTCTGCTTCCTTTTATTTTTTTTGGGACAGCACAATACATGTATAGATAGCAATCGACCGGGACGACGGGGACGGGGTCCTCAATGTTGCAACATCTTCTTGGCCGGTCGTTTGGCGCACGGAACACGGTGTTGCTAACGTGCACGATAATATGTGAATCGGATCGGATACCGCCCGGCGAAGGCTAGGTGCAGTGTTGAAGAAAAACGGGCCACCCCTTCCAATGGAGGAGGGAGGAAGAGATGTTTCCTGGGGCGAAGAAAACTGCACAACGGGAGGGCGATTTTCTAAAGTAAAGTTTGCGCCGACGTGGCACATTTTTAGATGATTTTTGTCCCCCGGGCAGAATTTAAACTTCTGTCTTGCATTCCCACCGGTGTCTTGTGGCGCTCGTTGTTCGCTCGACAAGGTTTTTTTCGGGCGGATTTTTGTTTTTTTTTGTCCAACGCTTGGACGAACTTACGTCGACAATTTTCCCAGACCCAGCGTTCCCGGCGGGGACATTCGGGATCTGTGTTCTTGCGCGGCGCCGTACACTTTTAAACCTTCGCCAGCGTTACACCGTACCGTATAGCAACTTTGGGCGCGTTGTTGCGAAAGGTTCACTTTTAATGTAAAATGTGTATCTCGAAACTCGGCCATGATCAATATGGGTTTCATGAACAGGCACAACTGTTTTCGCGTCAACTTTTCCGCCACCCGACGCTCTGACGCTATCGATTTGTGTTCACCGTTGCTGGTACATACTTTAAATGCGATTTTCAATCCAATCCCCTCAGCTTTCACTTAAACGTTTCCGACAAGGATTAAGCTAGCGTTACACTCTTTAAAGAATGGTAGCAACGAATGCTGCGGAAGCAGCTAATTGCGGTTTATACATTTCCCCCAAGTGGAATAGGACATTTCCCTATTTACTTCATTCTACTTCCCCCACACTACTCCTTGAGAAATCGGACAAAATTTGGCTGGAAAGAAATCAAAAACTGTCAAAAAACGAGAGGAAGAAAAGTTCCACTGCAGCGTGTTGGAGTAATGGATGTTAACAAGAGAAAAAGAGAGGGAGAGAAGAGAGCTGATTGTTTGGAATATAATTAACATCCTCCGGGACGCACAGTTTTTCTTCGGGGGCGTGGAAAAAAACTTGTATTATCAAAAAACAAACGAGCATAAACACTTCCAAATTTTATTTGTTTGCAAAAATAGGGTTAGTAGAAAAATGTCACAAAAATTGCTATGGTTTCTGGTTGAAAATGTTGTAAAATATCTTTATTTCTACGCCTACAAAAAGAGGAAAGCTACAAAATGCAAAAAGGCACAAATTTGCTACCGAAAAATATCGATTTCAGGTGCGGCGAGGTGTTTGTAAACTGTAAATAAATTCGGCCCCGTCGCCTTTAGTTGTCCAGATAATTACAATTACAGAACCGGGTTGCAAAAAAAACCCTTCGCATACCGAAACAAAAAGAACGGGACCGATCGCGATTCGATAAGAAACAAGGCAAAGCAGAAAATCGAAGCTAAAAGGGGATCTTTTACATCAAAAGGAATAAAAGAGGTTTTTAGGAAAGGTGAAATACCAAGGTGTTGGGCACGGATGATACTATCCGAAAATCGTAACGGGATACTGTTGTCCGTTGAGGACTCGAGCAGAAGGAGGATTGGATAGGGGAGACAAACAGACAACACACCTACCTACAGCCAAAAATCAAAAACTCGCATTTCCGGTACAACCAAAAATCAAAGCCAAAAAGAAAAGGTTCCAAAATTGATATCACTTGGCCTGCTGGGTGGGATTATCTTTGGGTTTGGTTGGGTTTTTAGTTGATGTTGGCACTACCTATCGGTGTCTCGCGTCGAAGAAACATTGTTATGTTGTTATTACGAGGTCTGGGACCTCGGAACAGTTTTCCGATTTGTTTTTGGACCAACATAAAAAGCCGATGAAAAGCCGTGGCCATTGGGAGTTAGATATCAAAAAGTGGTGAATTTTTATCTCAAACACCCTCTCTGAAACCCTGCGAAATTTTGTAGGAAGAGTACGACGCCCTATCATATTTCCCATCGTCAATGAAACACGGTTTAATAAAGTCTTCGGTCGGAAAGTGTGATTCTGCAGGAACGAGTTTAATAGCAACAGCCGAACACTGGTGGTTCGCATTAAAAACAATATTGTGTAACGAAGAGTTCGTTCGCCTGATGAAACGGATATTAATTTAGCTGATTCTTAAATTTGATTTTCCATTTTCCATTTATGATAGCAAAGAGATTCCTTACGTTTCACTGACGCAAATGATTGCTTCTGGGTTTTGTGGTAGGTTTACCGGCGGCTCTACGGATGGCTCTCGAGAGTCAGTTACATCGAGCGAGCGCTAGCTGCACAGTGCATGCCAAGAACAATGTACTAAACTAACGAGAACACTTCACCGGCAGAGGATTATCCCGGACCCGGTCGATAAGAACCCATTGAAAGGATAGCACCAGGGAAAGGAGGCGGCTCAAACGTATCGTACATTCTTTGCAATTCATTTTATGTTTCGTTACCCTTTCGTACCGACAACAACATCAACTTCCAGCCACTATATTTCCGGGGCAATATCGGGCGAACGGGCTCGATCGAACACAAATACGCACATTCTCGGGGACCGGAGTGGCTAACGAAGGAACTCATCCAGGAGTCATCCACCCAAGGCTTCGCTGCCAAGTGTAACGGAATAATCAACACTTGCCCAGGGTTCGATGCTGGCGAATCCGGTCTATGGTTGGGCTGGCCCGAGACCCGGTGTTCCGGTGCCGGACACGTCCCTTTGCACGTCCCAGGGCTTGTGTTAAAAGATTAAAATAGCTCGAATGTGAACATTCCAAATTAAATGAAGCCTGCGACTGCCTCCCCAAGGAGGCCGGATCTGCTACCAGTCGGTGCTATCGACCTGCCTTCTCCTGGTCGTATGTTTGGGTTCGAATCCAAACAGAGCAGTGGTTCGACACGAGTTTCATGTGACGCTGATGGGAAGATGCTGCTGGACAGCCGGCTGGCAGTGGTCTCGAGTCCGGAGTTTAGGAGTTGAATCGATTCGCCCAGTAACTGATAGTGCACCCGGGAGCCGTAGCAGTTGGATTGCCGTTCGGAAATTATGTACTTCTTCGTGCCGACGGCCATCCGGTGTCCCCAACCTTCCGCCCGATGCCTTCGAATGGCCCCGGGACCGGGTCCGCAATCGGTTGCTCACATCGTGCCGTCGAATAGGCACGGACACCATTATTATGTCACCGCAATAAAATCCGGCACCAGATCACGTTCCGGTTTGGGTTTCCGGCGGGATTTCCGGATGTGTGCCGGGCCGGGACTTGCCTTCGATGCCATCGATGTCGCCGCTGTTCGATTCCGCACGCTTGCCGATTCTCGTCGGCGTCTCACACGGCATGTGCCAAACTAGCCGACAATCGATGCAGGAATGTAAATGCCGCTCGTGCTTGTAAGTAATTATATCATTTTATTATCAGTTTATCACATTTGCATGTTGCCCCTCACACACGCAGACACACACACACACACACACACGTGTTGGAATCTAACTGCGTTAAGAAAACCCCACTCCCGGTTCGATCTTGTCCTCTCGTTAGCTTCTAGATGAAACCAACAAAATCACACACCGAACCAAACCAAACCGAAGGGCTGCGGCGTTTGAGTGCAACGGCGAGCTAATGAAGCCATTTAAATGCCGCACGGTTTTTCCCGGCCGCACACTTGCAAGGAGTTTTCCCTCCCCGTGAACCTCCCCGGCGTTACGTGTCGGGCCGCTTTTCGGCACTCCTACGTGAAGTCCTCCGCTGCATCGGAACGTGCCCGGAAGGTGGGTGTGTATGTATTGGAGAGTTTTCCTGCTGCGAATCCCGGCGTGGATGCAAGATGCCGTATACCCTCCTGCCGCCCTGCCAGGGGGTGGGGGAATAATTTTAGACAAAAAAGTGCACAATTGTGTTTGATTTATTGTGGCCTCGGCAACCGTTTTGCATATTCCAAGTGTGTGTGCTTAAGCAATTGATTAGGGATGCAAATGCAATCCGACGCGCGACGCGGGACCGGGAAAGTGCGATCCATTCGATTATGCACGAGTGTGTGTATAATTTAATTAGCAAATTGAATGGCTATTAATAACAGCCCATTTGGTGGCACTTTAATGCGTTTACAGTATGTAGTTTTTCGCCGAATTGGGACCCGTTACGTGACTGCATCGAGGAATGTAATGGTGACGGCTTTTGGTACCTGGAGAATCTACTGTATCGTCCCTGTCCCTGTGTACTTCAAAAGAGAAGAAAAATGGGAAAGAAATGGTGGAACTATTTTAATTGAAGTATGCATTAGTAATTCGTAGCGTTGATCACAGTCGAACGAGGAGCACATTTCAAAGCGTTCAATGGAATGACGCTTTTTCATCATTGTTTCTGATGCTTTACCATAATGGGTCTTTAGAGACATTTAATAACGCACCCCAACGAAATTTATCGCGCTCCAATGAATCTCCAATTTAAATCATATCGTTTGTGCATGTTGGATAGATACCTGTTAGAACAAGTTATATATTTGGTATGCTGATTTACGGCATGCCAATTCACTTAGTTTAATCTTCAGAAAAGTTATGGATGGTATTTTCTAGTTCCAAACCCATCGCATTTATTTTTAAGCTTTCGAATCTCATGTGTGATGATCGCACAAATGATTCAAATATAAAATATTAACCTGTGGCTCATATTTTGTTAAATGTTAATATTGGAATTATTTTTTTTATTTTGCAATAAAATTGTTTTTTTACCAAATCTTTGATGAGTTTGTGAATTTACTTCAGAAAATGAAGAATATGCAAATGCTAGAACTATTTATCTAAGCCTCATCATTGCGTTATGATGCAGAAAAGGTGCCGTGTTTTTTGGGTAAAAATATGAGATTATCGTACTAACGTAAATTAAAGTGATCAGTGTAAGGAATTCATTAAAGAAGAAGAACATTCTCATAATAGTTTGAGGATAATGAAAATAGATTAGCAAAAGTAACGTCCTGCATATTTCCAAATTTAGTAATTTTGATGAACATTATTCTTCCTTTTTTATTTGCAAACATTTTTCGATTGTCAATTTTAAATTTTTGAATCGACTATAAAACATTTTAATTAAAAAGCTTAAAAAATGAAATTACTTGTTAAATTGATTGAAAGAAAATGATATTGGTGAAAAATAATTCTCCTCAAAAGTTATTAACAAAGTTTTGAAAATCAGGTTTTATTCAAGGAAACGTTTTCAACTGAATTAAAATTATGTAGCTTGATCAAAATTGATATTTCAAAAACATTGAAATAAAAAATTGATTCACCGAATGTGTTGCAAGTTTTCGAGGCCTTCAATTTAAAGCTGCTTGGGGACGCTTAATCCGCCTCTACTTATGTGCAGTCAATGATAACTTTAAAGAATACCATAGTTCAATAAGAAATTCAAAGAATCCTATATTGAAGAAGTTATATTACAAAAACGTGCCTTGCAGCGCCATTCATACAGCATTGACCAATGCATCGCATTACATACGGTGGATGGCATTGCCAGAAAATGGCTATCTTTCACAGCAAGAAGTATTCCATGTGGTTTCCCAACTTCGATACCCGTTATTCGTTATTCGTTAGGAGGCGAAGACGCTCGAAAATAGTTGAGACATAACTCCTGTAACAAAAGCCGTTCCGCGTGTAGCAAGTTTGCGCATCGACCGGCAAGATATCCATCGGTGAAAATGGGTCTCCATTCTTCGGTCGTGATTCATTCGGGGCGTCTTTGACAAAATACAAACTTGCAAGATGAAGCGAAGCGGCCGGGTGTACGTGCCATGACCTGGTTTTCGCGAGGAAAACAAATGTCCCACGGGCGAGATGGCAAACAGGTGGAGGACGGAGTCGGAGCGTCTCCCGCAGTGCCGCTCGGGAAAATTCGACGTCAAATCCGGCGCCGGACCGGAGGTTGGAGGTTGATTATGCGGAGCAGCGAGAGCCTGGATTAAGTTTAACGCTTTCCACTGCAATCGCGCTCCATTGCGGATAATCTTTGTCGGTGCAAAACCAACCAGCACCTTCTCCCACACACACACACACACTGACACACACAGCTTGCGATCGAACGCACCCCTTTCACGATATCTCCATCGGAAACCCGGACGCTCTCGACTGACTTGCAAGGAATGCAAACGACATGGAGCGCTGGATTCAAGTTGCTCGCTAGCAAACATACTTCTTGAGGCCGCACCGCATCATCGCTGCTGCAACTCACAACCATCGGGCTTCCACTGCTGGGAGGTAGTTTGGTTTTCCACCCGCTGCCTTGTGTGCGTGCACGGGAACCGGTTCCGCTGTCGATTGTTTTTCCTGCAGAATGTTTGACTGCGTGGAAAGCGCTCCACCGGAGTTTCCACCGGCGCCACCAGTGTGACTTCGGTGGGCTTCGGCCGGTGTTAGAATGTTTCCGTCAGTGAGTGTGTGTGTGTGTGTGTGTGTGTGTGTGGGGGGGGGGGGGGGGGGGTTGGCGCGAAAGTTTATTCTTTGTGTACCACTTTTCTATCGTTTCGAGCGAGCCTCACGAATGCGCAAAAGAGGGGCTTTCCGTAAGCCGACTGATGCGGAAAGTGTGTGTGTGTGTGTGTGTGTGTGTGTGTAATGACGAGATCCGGCTGTTCTGCAACTATTCTCGAAGAATTCACTCCCACCGCCGGGGGCATTGTTCCTTGCGCAGCGAAATCATGGAAATCGTGAAAGTTTCAGTAAATCTATTTCCACATTCTAACGGCTACGAGGATGCGCCAGCGATTTGTTGACCAGCCTTCAATTGCCAGGCGGTGCGCAATAATGTTGCCGGAACCCCGTTTGTTTGTGCTCGTTTGTTGATTCGTGACGAGCGCGCCCTTCGCAAGCGTGTTTCATTAACGATAGTCCATATGATGTTGGGCACGATCTCCTAGACTTTTTGTGCCATTAGATGATGATGTATTTGCAAAGTTTAAGTAAAGTACGAAACTCACCAGTGGTTGACATTTAAATTGAGACGCTTTGAACTTTCATTTAAAATTAGTTCGGTTCACGTATATTTTTTCAAAACTAGTAAACGGCAGAACATATTCAGTACTCTCTAATGAGAGCAACGGCAATGAATTCCTTTCCCAATCATGAATAAACAAGTCAAAAAGTTCTGTTTTGCACCGGTAAATTACATGAAATAAATTTACGCATAATTTAAAGTAATTTCAACCTGAACTAAAATTATATTGCATGTTTATTTTTCTTTATCATGCTCAAGCACGTTGGTATATGAAAACCATGAATTATTTTCCTACTCTAAAGATAATGCTTTGGAAGTTCAAGAGCGATCGTTAACACGTTGAATGCCATTGCTATCAATTGATAACCAGCTGTCATTAGTTCTAAAAAGTTTTTGTCTCATAAATAAATGAAAATGTAGCTTAAAAATTAAAATAATATTCTTTGGGAAGCTAAGGTTTTGTTTGGTCTTCAAAAACCGTCGGTTTAGTGAATGTTATAAACAAATTTTATTAAAAAAGATTGTACTAAAAAAGTGTGTTAAAAACGCGTTGGCAGTCAACGTGTTAAAGAATTGGATCGAATATTTAGAGAAAATTGTAATCGATGTCAATGCCAATCTTATTTGTTTTCAATTTCTAGTGAAATGTTGATTTGCTGGAGTGAATTATCTCATTAATATTAAAAATAAATCCCTCGTAAGGTTTTTGTGTTCAGTTACCGTTAAAAAAAAAAAAAACTAGAAAACTATCCGATGTTGAATGCCAGCCACCGTGAGGACCAAAAGTTGTGCTGTGCGTTTAAAACATGGCTCCAAAAACTCTCAAACAAAAGCAAATATCCGGCGAACCGTTTGATGAAAAACAACGACAAAAACAAACCCCGAACCTACGGAAAACTGTGTGCACCCATCGTGTGGGAGGTGTAAAAATGTTAAACCGTGATCGAAAAATATGATGATTTCATTTTTTGCTTTGCTTTCCTTCCCCCATCCTCCGATTCAATGGACTCATTTTCCCGGCGTTTTTCGGCGGACAACCGATAGGCAGTGCCCCGGGCGGGCGGGCGGGCGGGCGGCAGCACCCAACGGAAAGGCCAAAAGTGAAATCACATAAATTTAGGGCGTCACCGGCCAGATGGTACTCACTCTTAACGACTGCTTTTGATACGATTTGGGGCCGAGGCGCGCGTTCAAATTGATATCGTGATTTATGGCCGAACGCCATCGCGCGCAGTCGTTGCAGCAAAGGGGCGATGCAGTGTTCATTTTTTAAATTTTGTGTGTGTGTGCGTGTGTGTGTGTAGGTGTGTTTTTGTCGTTGCATCACGGGCCACCAACACCATCCCCGCAACCACGTCCACCGATCCCCCGGGTGCATCGATGCAGTTACGCATCCAGCCCGAGGAGTATAATTTTGTTTTCATTTTAAGATGCATTTTTTATTTATTCCATTTCCATTATTTACGTGCCATGTCGTTGAGAGTTGGTTGTTTTTTTTTTATTTGTTTCGTCACAGGGCGAACAAACAAATGGGACAGTCACCGGCAAGCAGGAAGCGATCGTAATTTAATCGATGACAACAGTCGACCACAAGAGCAGCATCGGCAGAGGCGACACGATGCAGCAGCAGCAGCACCAGCAGCAACCGGTACCGTTGCAGCAGGTTTAAAATGAGTTACGTGATTTTTATTTAAATGTCTCCCCGCGCCCGTTGCCGGGAGGTTCGGAAGGTCGGAGCGGAAGGCCAAAGGCGACCACGAGTGATCGGGGGGCATGTCGCCGCGAGTAGATTGGCACAATTTTGCATAATCGATTCGATGATCGGGCCAAAGGGCGTGAATCCAGTTTACATGATGGGGATAAGCAAGGCACAGCAGAATAAAAAGAAGGAACATCCGGAATAAGTGCGTGAACACACCGTGAACCGGCGATTCGATTTACCGATTCCGAAATTTTAAAACCCCAACCCCAAGCGCCCGTCGTCGATGTAACCCGCGTGCCGATATCGGCCGGATGTAATGGATGCCCCGAGCCCACCCGCGATGGGCGGGTTTCGCGATAAACATTGAGGAATGTTATTTGCAGTGTGCATGCCGAGTGGGTTAGCGTGACGGATCGGTGGTTTTTCCGCGATGGTGTTGGTGGTTGGTGTTGTTTTATTTTTCATTCATGTCGTGCCGATGGGGCCGAAGGAAGGACGAAAAATGTAATTATCGGTCGAGTATTTGTTTTCATAATAGGGCGAGTGGGGGGCGCGGTTGGCGGTGGGTGGCGGGTTTTTGTTAGTTTTCAATCACGTGTAGCATTCGTTTTCGTTCATTCGTAAGTTGGTTGCACGTTCATTTGGCAAAACCCGTCGAGGTCCCGTCGAGCGGAGAGAAAGGGGGAGAGAAAGAAAATACAGGACACCGTGAAACCTGCCCGGTAAATGGCTACTTTTTAAGGTCATCGGAAAACGGTACGTGTGTGCGTGTATGGTTTGCGAAAAAAAACATGACGGTTGGAAAAATTTGCGAAACATATTTCCGTGTCCATGAGTGAGTAAGTACGTAGCCATTGTGTTCGGGTGTGCATGTTTTTGTATTTTTTTTTTGTTTTTTGGTTGGGAATGGACATTTTCCATATCCACTCCCGACCCCGATAAATTGTGACCATTTCGGGCGGGTGTTCCAGGGACAATCAACAGCGATCCGTTTGGTTTATACGAACGCTATCAGGATAATAATATTTTTCTCCAAACAACTATAATTTATGCCGGACGCCTTGGAGGCTGTCAAACCGATGCGAGTGGCCGCAAGTGGCCAGATGGTTGTGTGCGTCATTCCCGTGCGTTCGCATATTAAGATGCAATAGATTACCGGCTGCATCAACAAATGATGCTGTTGGTATTTATTAATTTATTTACTGACTCACAACTTGGTACGTTGTGGTTTAACCTTACAAAAAAAAAAAAAAAAAACACATTTCCACCCAGCCACTCTCGGCCATTCGGGTTTCACAGCTTCCGTAAGCTGAATTTTTGGAACAGGGTTGTTTGCAACAGGAGGCAGTCAAAACAAAAAATGAAAGTATAAATGGAATATCAAATAAGGTGATTAAGGCGAAAGTTTCTACTGTGCACGCGTTGATAAAGTTAAAGATTTATTTATCAACAGTTTCCAACGTACAAACATGGAGTAACTCCATTTGTTATTCATTTGATGTTCAAACAGATTCCAATACAATGAAACAAGAGCGCACTCAAACAACTCCATTCTGTCTCAAGCAACGAGTCTGAGACTATGGAGTATTCTAAACCATAAAATGCTAGCAGTTACTAACTGACTTGCAAACGTAGAAGTATTGATTTGTGTGGGTCTGTGTGTGTTTATATTTGTATTGAAATAAAAATGTGACATTTTGAGGAGTTTCCCGGAACGAAAGACACAACAATGATGATAAATTCCTCCACATCACTATCTATCCAGGGCAGAGAAAAAAAGACACGCGTCATAGTATTTTGGGAAAAATTCGCAAAGTTTAATTAATCTAAAAATATCTAATTACCAGCCGTGTGTACACCTTTTGCGCACCGGAAACTTGCTCCAAGCTCCAAACGTGGCGTAAAAGTTTCCCTAGAAGGGGCGTTTAGTGTTGCTTGCTAGCTTGGAGTGACATTGAAGTGTCCTTGACTTCCGGATTTAGATTACTGTCATCTGTGTCCGGAAATACGAACCCTGCGAGGCAGAAATGACTACCTCATCGTACTAGCTATGTCACGGCGAAAGGGTTTAACATTGTCCCGTTTTTTTTTCTGTAACTTCAAGACGAGGAGAGAAACATAAAAACTCTCTTGTTTGTTTGTCCCAACCGTAGGTACAACGGCACTGGGTGAAGCTTTTTTGCTTCCAGTGCACAACTTCCGGTCCGGGGGAGGGAAACAGGACTTTTTCCTCCGATTCTTGCTTAACATTCTCCGAATGAAGGAAATAACACCGTCAGCAGATGAAGGGTAGTATTTTAATTTTGCTACCGAACGAAAGTCGCAAAGGAGGGTAGGGAGTTTACATTAGATTTTAATTACAGTTTTGTGTGCTATCGATTCTCGGTTTCGCCTGTACCGTTTTCGATTGACGGATCGTTAGTTTTTTTTTCTTACGATCTTTGGCCGGAAGTTTGCCATCATAAAATTCCAATGCTTTTATTGATTGACAAAATACTAATCAGTAATATTACATAACTAATATTAGTAGCAATTTACGTAAATATCATTTAGCGACAAACATTTTAGCAAGCCTATATTTGTCCTTCAATCCTGGACTTTTCTAGCAGATCAAAGATGGTCACATTCTAAACACCCTTATTAATCACTCTAATTCAATCCGTAAAGAGAGTTCCAACCTCAGGAGAAATCCTATTTTATTAGCTTTTTATGATGGTCGTATACGGTCGGCGAGTAGGAAGGCAGAAAACCAATTTGAAGCTGCCGGCCAAAGTGGCGATACACACCTTCCACACCGCGTACCACAGCGGGATGATAGTAGTAATCGCACACGTGGGATCCGGGATCACCGGATCGTGGTCAATAGGTTTCAAGTGTACGAAGTACTCAACTGCCCTCACTGTCCGATTTATTATCCTCCTGCCTGCGGGACAGGCCCATTCGGGCGCCCGTGGCACCTTTCGCCGGCGGAAAGGGTCACAAACTCTCAACTTCATTAACTAAATGGGAATGATTCCATCTTCCGTAATCCACTTAATTTATATGGACAGCGAGCCGTGGATAACAGTCAACCTTCTTCCGGCGTCCGGGTCTTCCCCCGCCGAGTGTAGTGTTTCCAAGCGGACACGACGCCGACGCTGTACAAGATTGCACTCCAATGGCCCAAACCGAGGATGGAGAGCTTTGCTCGGATTGTGCGGTTGTAGATTTTGGGGGATTTTAGAATAAACGGTTACAGCCAGGTGTGTGGGACGATAAATATCATCGCCCTCGACCTACGCACACACACACATGTCGGCTGCTTCCGGTTGGGAAAACCGGGGCAGGGTGGGGGAGGACAATAAACTGCTGCCCAACGCCCAACGATGCGAGATTAAGGTGCAAGGTGAACGCCGACACCGTGACCGATATAGAGATATACACGCTCGTAGAAGATAATATCTTTCGCCGAAGAGCTAAACCGAGATCGACGGCAAAATGGACGACGTGAGTGCGTTGAGTGTGTATTAATCACATTTGATTAATTGCGTTTTATGGCTTGTGGGATTGCCATTTTCTGTGCTCGAGTCGAGCTACACGCAATGCTGACGTGCGAATCAAAGTTCTGTAGTGGTGGTCATTTTCCGCTTCTTGGAAGACGACAATGTGGCCTAACTGACGCTAAATGTTTCCCACGAGCTGTTGGGATGTAATAGTGGTCATATGTTGTTTCCGTATGATGGAAAGCATCATCACAATAGCTGAAATAAATAGACATGATGTTTGAAAAGCCCACTTCGCTTATTACAATAGTTCTTAAAGAATAATGAAACCATAACCACTTCAATAGATTGGATCAATGACTATTCAAAAAGTGCTAAAAATCAAACCCCGACTATGTTCGACAATAAAAACGCGAAAAACATGAAAAAGAGACCAACTAAAAGAATATGAACTCCCAATGGATAAATTTAAGACTTTGAAATAAAGCATGTTGCTCGGAGAATCGTGAAGAAGAAAATGAGTAGGATTTTCTGTACACTCAAAACTGTAAAATGGACAGCAAAAATCATACGACTATTGTATAAGAGACTATAGGGGTCGAGGTGCTAACAAAATCGAAACAAGTGCACATTCAAATAGACAGCACATATTTTTGACATTTCGACGAAAAGAAAGATGAATAATGTGAAAAAGATTAAATGCATAGCACACGAGAATGTCAAAGAGAATCAAACAGACAACCATAACGAACTGTGTTCTATCCCGATTCTTTGGTGAAATTTTGCTGTACTCGTCTTTACACGTGGTGTTGCAATTTTATTACGATTAGCCTAACTAATAACCCCAAACGTAGCCCCAACAACGTTATTCTTCCGTCCATTCAGAATTCATACATAGTCAATTCGTATCAATTTGTTTTTAGCTATCATTTTCATGATTATTATTCGATGTAAGCTCGCGTCCCCATGTTCGGTATGGGGTTTCAAATAATTTTTGACACGTTGTATACCTAAACCCCAGAAAAATACGCCATAGAGTTTATACAAATGGAATAATTGTTTAGAAATATATAAAACAAATACGACATAGGATAGTTGTTAATGAAACGAAAGAAATCTTCCCAAGCCGGCCTGGGCCAGAAATATGAATCAAAATCCCAACAGAAAGTGGTTTAAAAACATAACAATAAGTGTGCATGTATGAGTTAGTGAGCGGTTTGTGCAAGGGTGTACTTTTTATTTGATTACTTAGCGTGACAAAAAAACAGTAGAATGGTGCAGAAAAATACAACGACAAAAATTTGGTGAAAAGTGCGTTTTTACAAAAATCAGTGCGCTTTCACAGGTGCAGAGAGAACACGAGTTTGCTTCGAGTGCATTTGGTGGTGCAATTATTAGTAATCGGTAATAGCGGCATACGGATACGTACGGAAAACTGTCGACATCGAGCAAAATTCAAAATAGTAACACACATGTATGCCTGTGCATGTTGCTTTTCGTTTTTTTTTTGTTTTGCTTGTTTGATCATAACGGAAAGGTTAACGGAATGTGTCGAAACTTGGAATAAAAATACAACAAAACTTGCTTCACATTGCACGACAAAAATCAATCGGTTGAAACTTTAAACGCAAAAGGGTTTGGTGCAAGAAACAAAAACATAACCAAAGGGTGAAAAAACGGTGCAAAACGCAGCCCAAAACATATCCGTCAAAAAAACATGGCATGCAGTCGAGGGTTTTGGGGCGGGGAAATGCTGGCAGTGGGAAATTGGCTTTTAGGGTCGGATGAATTGGACAAAATTGTTGATTTGATTTGCTGACCGATGCGCGTTCCACGCAACGACATTGCTCGCAGTTTGTACGCTGGCGGCAAATATTTGGAGTTAGAATATTATACGTAACAATATATACTAATGTCACCGTTTGCGCTACGCTGCGATGGACACAATTTTTTGAAACAATAAGATTTAAAAAAACAAACGGGTGCTCTTGACGCGATTTACGGTGCGAAAGTGCAGCAACAGTCGTGAGAACAGTTTCAATTTGAAGGACAAAACATAGCTATTCTTGTTTGTGTGATCTTAAAACAATCGAACAATAATAAAGAAATTGTGCGAACAAGGGTGCTCTGCCATGTAACAAACATTTTACTGGTGCGAGAAAAATATTTTAAAATGTGATTCAAAAAGAGACGAGATATTTGAAATGTATAATACATAGAAAAACGGTCACAACGCAACTTTTAGGTGCATATTCGAACGCTAGCAAATGTGAAGATGGACATAGTATGCTTATTAAGTTATCACTAGCCAAATAGTATGTAAGATTAAATTTACCGTAACCAGTTTTGGGTAATATCAAAAAGAACCTCGGTCCGTGAGTGCAGGATTAATAAAAATGATTTTTTTCTTGATCGCAAAAAGTTATATTGTATGCGTTAGAAGGTTAGAACGATGGATTAAGTGTCCTTGTTCGCTGGCTGAAATAATAAATTCCAAAGTAAACTTTACGTTGTTCCCTTTCAAATGAGTGTCAATATTTCGTACACGTGTGATAAAAAAGCAACGAATACTAATGACTAAAACGGTAAAGTGCTACATGTTCTGGCGCGAATGTCCTCCAGATCAGGGGCTGCAGTTGAATTAAAGACTTTAAAAGATTTGTGAATTTAATGAAATCTAGTTTTAAAAGGATGTCATAAGCATACTTATTCAGATTAACGATTGATCGGGAGCTTTACGTACGGTTGGTATCTGAATTTGTTCGTTAAAATGATTCAACTTCTCTATTCAGTACATAACATTACCAGTAACATAACGTTATTCTGACAATCCGACAGTATACAGCGTTATGGAACGCTGTTTATGAAAAATTAAAGTGTCAACCAACTAAAGCACGGCACTGGAGCTTGCGATCGGTTAAAAATGCTCCACAGAGAATTAAAAAAGGATGAACGGCTTCGCAAGGGTGGGTTTTCGAAGGTAAATGTTTATTAATGTGATTAATTTTTATTAATTTCACTGTTTGAACTTCCGGCGGGACACGTCGCGCCATACTCGCCTTTTCGACGCACCTTTTCCACTCGGCTCGGATATTTTCACCGTCGTCACCCGAGGACCGGAACCGAACACTGGCGCACCGAAATGCGAAACGGTTGAAAGGAGACGGGGATTTAATGTATTCATTGAAACGGTTACGGAACAAATTAATTTCCTCGCCGGGGACCTATTTGAAGTCAGCATGATGGCGTTCAACAGGCAGCCGCGGGATTTTTCGGAAAAGATTGCGCGCCACACTGTCAGCGAAGGGGTGGGGCGGTGGGGATGAGTTGAGGCGAAAGACCCGCCTCGTCCTGAGTAAATTTGATGCGTTGCGCGAACGTGGGTTGCGTTTATTTGCACAAAACTTTTTATTTCCACCTCTGCAAGCCTTAGCGTGCGTTTACGCTTGGAGTTTGGAGCCAGCAAATTGGCATGTGGGAGGCGCTGGGACGAAGGTTTTGAAGGACGATGAGCAAAAATGGGCGAACATTAAGCAACAACAAAAAAATGTTTCCCTTTTAATTCGCACCGCGCGCGCAGTGAATCAAAAAGTCACTCACCATCAAACGAGGCGTGCAGGTAACAGTGTCATGCAATTACTCCAGCCGGGCGTTCAACCACTCGCTGTCTCTCCATCCCTCCCTCATCCCTAACGGTTCCCACAGGAGCCATTAAACTTTAAAACAAATTCCGAAACAGAAACTCGGAGGCGGCTTCGGCGATGGAATTCGATGCCCCCTTACCACCCGGAGAGGAGGGGGTGACTCATTGGATCGAAGCAAACCACCCTCCAGCACCCTCAAGCACGGTGCGGAGATGGTTCGGGATGGCCGGGAACGAAGTAGGGGGAAATTGAAAAGTTAAGCCATACGAAAATTAGGTTCCTTAAATTAACCTACTGCGCCGATGGAGCCGGGGAAGGCAGGCAGGCAGGCAGGCTGGTTTGTGCCCTAGTGGACGATTTCCAGTAACCTTTTGCTGGACGATTAAAAAAGGATTTCTGCCTTTCGGAAAGGAATGGCGGGGGTTTCGGGTGTCCCAGGGCGAAGGAAACAGGCTGAGGAAGCATTAATGATTTTCACCCTAAAGGCCTTCTAAAGAAGCCCACCGGCTTAAGAATGGCGTCCTCAACTTTGGCGCAAAACTTCAAGCCATTGAAAAGGAAGAGCTAAGAATGAATAAATGAACGAAAAGCTAGTTGGTTTGACAAACTTCAGGATTTCTGGTTTGGTTGACATCGAAAGCACTGCATGAAAGGATTATTTCTGGTCAATTTAAAGGAGTTAGCACACAGCGTTCAGATGATTGAGATAGTTTGCCCTTCAAACATCGCATATTTTGATATCGTTACAATGTCGTTCCGTTGTAGATCTGAATAAGTATGCTTATAGATCAATGGAAAAGAGACGATTAACTGAAAAAGTATGTCAATGAAAATGTTATACAAATATTGACACTCTTACTTTTGAGGTCATGAAACCTAAAAAGTGCATATTATCTGTAACTGTTAATTAAATATTGTTGTTTAATTTCATAGCAAGATCTCTTCGTTAATATGCATTTTTTGGCCTGCTAGTAATGAGCTGATTTTTTAATCTAATGGGAAAAAATCTAATTGCATTCTTTGCACCGAACGTTGACGCGCGCACAATCCGTTGCGATTAAAAACATCTAGTATAATATATGATTCAGGTGTTTAGCTATTGGGAATTAAACAAGTAATGTCACTTATCGTTAATATTAATACTCGGTTATAGATTAAAAGAGCAAAATACAAAAAGATATCCTCGCTGCAGTTGGAAAAATTGAAAAAAAAAATTTTCCACGTGATAAGACTGTCAAAAATTTGTTAGTCATTTCCATTTCGATTACGCCATTTACCTTCAAAATACAAAAATGGTTAGTTGCGATTGGTGGTGTGTTAGGAAGAACGATTAGTTGAAGTGTGAGCATTGTGGTGTTATCTGTTGTAGGTAATGTTTCGGGTTTTGGTGGTGCAAAGCAGTGCTGGTGTAGTTTTGGTTGTCGTGAATTCTGTAACGCGATGCGCACGTTCTGGCGCGACCGGTTTTGGGGGTTTTGTGGTGGTGTACATAAACCGGATATGGGTTACAACGGAAGATGAGAGAAAATCTAGCATATGGTGCAATACATACCGTCTTCGTGAGTGCGAACCGTGTACGGGTACGACCGTGGTCCGTCGCCAACGGAGGTTCCGGCGAGGACCCAGATCTTGTACTCCGTCCAACGCTTCAGCTCGTCCAGGACGATGTTGGTCGAGTTGAGGGTCGTTACCGTGGCCTCGCTATCCGATCGCCCCACCTCGACGAAGAACACCTTATAATAAACTATGGCTCCGTTCGATCGTTCGACCGGCGGTGGCAGCCAGGACACGTTGATCGTGGTTGGGCTTGTGGCTTCGACAGTAACATTACGAGGCGGTGCACCGGGTACTACGAGTTGGTCAATGGTCAGGCATTATTGTTGGTGCAGTAGAACGCAAAATCATAGCGATAATTGGAACAACCGAAAAGATAAAAAAAACAAGAGAAAGAGAAAATAAGGAAACGAAATCGAAACATGTTGTCAACAAAATCTTAAACTACTTAAATCAAGGGAAAAATTAGCGTAATACTTAAAGTAACGAAAAAGGAACGGGTATGTTCACAGTTGAGCTGCGGTTTGGTACATCGAACGCTGATCCTTTTCGTACCGGTTTCGAATGATACAGAACAACATAACACAAACCTATTTGATTTAGATAAACTTAAACGGAGCGATAAATAAACCCAACTTCAATAAACCAAGAGGGAAAGAAAAACACAATCTAACGGTGCATCGTTTTGCCGGTAGAAATTTTCGTTTGTTCATTTATGGTTGTCCCTTTTTCGTTTTTGGTAGCGTAGAACAGTGTGCAGAAAGCCGCTAGTGCACTAAATTGATTTCGAATGCGTGTCGTATCTGAACGGTAATTATTAGTGGGTGTGCAGTAAATGGTGCATACGAACGGTTGTATCATACACATTTAATGGTGCTCTTGGAACGGATAGTTAAAAAAATGTTAAACAGAGTGCTCGTTTGGTGCAGAACAATTATCGAGAATAAAACGACAAGGAAGACTCAAACGAAACGTAGTATGCAGAACGGAAACAATCGATATAAAACATTCAGTGACAACTCATACAAGGTGAGATTGTGTTTGATGAGGTGATGTCTCTTCGTGATGCAAAGCAAACTATAGCTCAGTATGTGTTTGTGTGTGGATGTGCAGAACGCGCAAAAAGCCACTGTTTCTCCAAGCGTAAAACAACATAATTATAGCGACATCGAATTGGTTTGAATGTTTGTCCTGTAAACATGGTTGGTGTGAAAAATATCAAGGAAATATTGGGCCAAGGAATGACAATATTGGTACTTGAGAACAATTCATGCACTATGAAGCGTTAAACGTAACTTGATTTGCTAACAATAAAAAATCAGGATCGAAATCAAACCATGGGGCAAACCCGCAGACTTTTTGGTATAATTGGTATAATAAACTTAGTGCACAATAAAAAGAAGAAAAATGAAAAGTGAAAAACAAATGGCACAATTATACGATGCTCATTGAAAAGAACAGCTAGCAACTCTTGAAAACAAATATTTGGAAACAAAAATAAATATATGGAAGGGCAAACTTTCAAACTGATAGCAAAGCATGAACGGATGGCAGAGGTATAATAAAAAATAATATGTGTTCAAGCCCGAATATGCAACAATCGACAGTAACGGGATTTCCTCGAAAGACATATGTCCAAACTAGGATAAAAATATAAAAAGATTCAGCGAACAAACTCATGACGTACGATTCCTCGTGCTGCTGCAGGTTGTAGTAAATGTGCCGCACATTCGAACGCAAATTACCATATGCACTGTCTCGTTGCATGCGTTACTGAGAATTATGGCATCAAAAACTGGGTAACAGCAGAAATAAAATGCTAGTGGCCCAGCAAGCGAGCGCTTCAAAAGGATGTGCAACCAATCACGCATACGTTAGACAATTCATATGCAATTTTACTTGCGCAATAACAAGTGCGTGCTGTATCGTAACGGTACATACGGTACACTGTATTGAAATATTTGTTTTTAAATTGCAGTTAAACTACGATAGCAATAGAAGTGAACGCATCGGAAAGCAACAAACCAAACCACAACAAAAGTGCAAACAACGATGCTGCATTTAAAGCCGCACCATGGTGTGGGCAACTTATGTTACAAAAATGTTAATTGCATGGTACAATGAATGACGCAGTTTAAAGCAAAGAACCATGTGGTTTTTTAATTGTACTTTTCACACAACACTATCTTTCTGATAGTGTATTTTTTTAAACAAGTTGAGGCATAAAATAAATGCTATTTGAAATAAAAGAGTACAAACGGTCGAAAATAATCCAATGTACAGAGTGTTTTGTTTAGAGAAACATGAGTGCAACTGAGGTAAAATGGATGGGGGAGCGGATACAATACATAAACAATATAAAAGTGAGATTAAAAGTAAACAAAGCATTGAGAAAAACGACTTGAATTAAATAAAAATGCATAATTGAAAATGGTATACCACCGGAAAAGAAAAATAACGATAGAAAACAGGCTTTACATAAAAGATGAGCAACATGCAGATTAAAAATGCTTCCCGTACACGCAAAAATACCCAAATAAACAGGAAAAAACAAATGATTCATAAAATTTTATTGCCTGTATTTAATTAAACCTATCGCTGGGAAAGTAAACGGAACGAGATGGTGGGTGAATGAGCGCGTTCGCAAACTTCGGTTGGATGATATTTTTTATAAGTCTTGCAAAGATGGATGACAACAAGCAAAAGGGGAAAAAAACTCACTAGAAAAACGGAGGCAATTAGAGGCAACACAAGAACGAACCAACGAACCCTACTACTGAACTGGGATTAAGGGTAAGAAAATAGGTGATCTTGCTTAACGTAAATGTAACGATGACTAGTACAGCTTGCTATTGGCACAGGTCAGGCCTCTACGGAGTGGAAGTACAAGGCACGAATACGATCGATGTGCAGTTAGTGAGCGCTCAGCGAAGAGTTATTGTGTAGGTGGTGAAAATGTGATAATATCAAAATAAAAACAGAGAACCGAAGCTCAAGAGATGGAGTGAATGAGGTGGAAAATAAAAGGTTCGGAAATAAAATCGAGCGCAAAAACGGAAGAAAATTTAGCAGGCGACACGGGGATGGAAGCGACCGCGAGAAAGCGGCCGCCAACTGAGTCAACGAAGATCGAGCATTCGACGGTTTTGAGGAAAGAAAAATGTAAATTCTTTGTTTGGTTTCTTTCCACCGTTTTTTTTGGCTTTGCACGGCGGTTAATTAACGATTGCCTTTCGACCCTTTTTGCATCTGGACGATCCCGTACCCGTTTAATGCTAACACGTGGCAAACACGGTGCTGATGGTCGTCGATGCTAATATTTTCCTATGGAGCCGTGGTCTTTTTTATATTTTTTCTAGCCTCGCTTCATTCAAAGGAGACTCTATCCGGTCGTCCCTTACCTGAATGATTTCTGCTTCCGTTTTGTGGGCTTTAGCCGTCGTAGGGTTTATTTAATTATTTTTCATTGTGTACACGGATGTTGCGGATGCATGAGTGTCTGTTTGCCTTGTAAATACTGTCTTTTTACAGTTTAGATTTCAGACGATCTCAAAAAATGAGTCAAAAGTTATTTTGCTTTAGGACGCACACAGAGGACAGTGGCGACAAAAAAAAACGGATAAAAGAAGTATCCGTACGTCCGAAGGCACAAACTTACGATGGATTGAGCAAAATAACGATGAATCGAAAGCTTATTTATCGAACATCGAAGCTCGCCTTCCCATTTGTCCTGCCCTTTTAAACCGGAGGCGAAACGCGGAAAGTGTGGGGCGCAAAAAAAAGGGTTGTGTAGTTTATGAAAATATCTTTCCCTTTTTTAATTAAATTTTCAAAAGTACACCGGCACGTGGAAGCTGTATGGCGGCGAATGAATACGAGAAACGAAAGAAAAAACCAGCAGCGTCGGAAGACGCATGTGAAAAGAAAACTCGTTTTTTTTGGAAGGGAAAACCTTATTTAAAAAAAAGGAAGTCAAAAAACAAAAACAAATACAAGTTTCTGCACAATACAAAACACACGCACAAAGAGCAACAACCGCGTGCCGGAACCCAAAAATCATACACACGAAACTTTTGGGCGGGCACGAAATGAATGCCCTAAAAAAGGGAAGCCCCCCGAAAGTTAGGAAAAGTGTACAAACACAAACAGACACACTCACACACCGGCGCAAGCGGGATTCCGGGCAGATAAGCGCCGGGAAGAAGAGTAGATTGGCCGCATCCGTACAATGGAAAATTAAAATAAAATCAAATCAAGTGTCCGCCCCCCGAAAGGTCTGCTTTAAAAATCTGTGCAAGGCAACTAAGCCTCGCACAAACCGTAAAAAGGGAAGGAACCAAGAAAAAAGAAAACAGGCACCCGCTTCTCTGACGAGTATGCTTAAGAAGTTCCCCGGAATCTGGCGGAGATTTGCACAAGACGCTGGGTGGTTTGCGGATAGGCTCCTCATGGAGCCATTCTTTGCCTTTTGCTTTGTATGCTTTTATTTGTTTAATTTTTTCTTCACCTCGAAATGCTTCTTTCACTATCTCTGTTCTTTTTTGTGTGCGTAAATCGCCTAGGTCTAAGAACTTGCTTGGTTGGCGAAACAATTGAACCTTCGGCACACGAAGGTAAATGACGAATATTATCCCCGGACAATACTGACAGTACACATACATTGCCGCTAGCTAAACCTAAGCCCGTCGAGGGAGAGAGCATTGTTTCCTTCCTCCCTGGTGGTACACTTTCTAATGGCCTGCACACGCTCCTTCCGTCACCGATCCGGTTGTCGTCGCCGCACTGATCGAATCAAGCTGGCCCAGGACGGATGTGAGGTATTGGGGGTGCAGAGGACCAAACAGCGTGCGCCCGAGGAAACAATTCCCTCTCCCTTTGCGGGCTCCATTTTGGCGCCGCACCCGTAATTAGCTACACCGAGATCAAATAAGAGATCCCCACTGCCCACTGTCTTAAAAACTAGAACCTGAAACATTGCTTCGATCGAAAGGACGAATATCACGCCGATCCTCGGCGTTCGAAATAGCGCTAGCGAAAAAAAGGGTTCACTTACCGTACTGCTTGGTCCGCACCGGGATCGGTGGGGTGGTGGCGCCCTCGCCCCGCTGGGACCTCGCCGACAGCCAGAAGTAGTACAGCGTGTCCGGGTACAGGCTGCTCAGGGTGTAGGTCTCGGTGTTCGGAATTCGTCTGCGCGCGTGATTGGAGTAGATAAAAGGAAAGGAAAGGCGTCGAAGGCGGGTGGATACCGGGGGTAGAAATGAAGAATTTTAATTTGTGATTAATATTAATAAATTTGTGTTTCACCTGCGCCGACCCCGGGACGAATATTGGGACGAATTATTTGGGCGCTGGTGAGGATGGGGCGTAAGCGATGAGGGAAAAGGAAGGGTGGTGTGCTGATGGAAAATAAATGGCGAGTAGTGGGATGAAACTCATTTTCATAAAACACTGCCCTTTTGATTCCGGCCTCCGGCGGTTGGAAAGGGTTGCGTACTCGGCGCCAGAATGTTTTGGCCAAGCGAGGCACGAAAGGAGGCTCAATACACACAACAAAAAAAGGTGAGCCCGTGGTCAAAAGGGAACATTTCTTCGCCGCTCGGGGTGGCTGCGGCCAAGGGTCCCTGTTTGCCGTAGGTATTCGCGCAAACGAGGGTAGAGGCCTATTTACTGAAGGCCCAAATTCGTCCCCCAAAGCACCCACAACGCCTGAGGAACGTGCAGGGAAGGAACGGTGGGGGCAAGATGTACTCGACGACTTCACGCGAAATGGGAAAAAGGGCTAACTTTTGCCACGGTACTACGCGAAAGGCGATCGGTTTTTTATTAAAAAAAAGCTTGTAATGCTTGTTTGGGTCCGAGAAATCCTTGTCCAACATTGCGGCGGAACGGGGAAAACTTACGACCAACCAGAACGCACGCCGTGACGTAACGCAACGTTACTGGTGGTAAATTATGTACGTTACGACAGTTTCAACGACAAAACTGCGTTCGTTACCATTGCCTAGCCTGGCGCGTGTGAAAAGAGATTGCCGGTAAGGTCGAATTATCATAAACATTCATAATTCGGCGATAATGGATGGGTCCGGCAATTGTTGGCGCGCGTGCGACGGAAACTGGACGTGTTCTTCACAATTAATAAATAATCTCACCGTGGCAGGCGTGACAATATTTCCAGCGTTCCACATCGCCCAACCCACGGCACGGTAGCGGCTTGTTAAGATGCCGAAACATAAATTTCGCCAGACCAATGTAAGGCCATTCGCTTATCGGCAAAGTTTCTCGCTCGAGTTCGATAAATTTTCAGTTACTCAATTTCGGGCTTAATGAACAACGTGACGAAAGACAAACATTACACGGTGGGACGTAAATAAATATTGTTTAATGTCTAAATTATTCATGGCAGCGGCGAAAACATACCGAAACTGCCTGCCTGGTTTTGGTTCGGTAAGGGATTAAATATTATTTACTGGTCGCTTTCATTAATGGGCATGTAAGATTATATTTCTTTTCCATTACATGAAAACCACCAACAGCTCAGCGACTCGTACACAAAGTGACTACAGGCAACCGTGTGTTTTGACTACCGTATAAGCTACTTATCGTAATCTGTTCGAAGTAACGAAAATGGACATTACAAACTGGACTAAATGCACCAACAAATAAATAAATCGAGGGTGAGTTGAGGTTGAGTGTAGTGCACCCAGGGGAGGTAAATGATGGAAACAAACACAAATGGAAGCGTCATATGACAACTAATAGAAAGAACACTACAAAAACGACGAGACTGGCTGTTTTCCGATAAAAACGAGAGCCTCGAAAAATGTGCAATAATATCAAATATAAAACAACCCGACGTCACGTGACAACGATCGGAACGGTCACTAATTTGCACCCCATTCTAAAGGCATCATCAACGCGGTTTTACCCCGGTGCGTTGCGTTCGTGTGAGTGCTCGCGGTGCCAATATTATTCAATAATTTAAATTTCAAATTATCCCCCGTACTAATGTCCTTCCGGCGGGAAAAAGCCGACCCAATCGTGCCGACCTCTTTCGGTGGCGCGATGCGCTGTGAGAGCAGTTTGGCTGTGCATCCGGCGGACGCGGTGACGTCCGTGTTGACATTAGTTTGGCATCCCGAAGCAGCAGTAGTGCACTGACAGATGACGGCCGGACAACGCGGATCCCGTGTGTGTCGTACCCCGCGGGAAACGCACTGGATGAAGCGGCGGTCTCTGACCCTGTCATTCGGTGGTGGAAGTGTTATTGTTAGCATTTTTCCGTGCAGGTTCCAATGAAGGGGAGGCGACGATGATGAAAAGCGGGTGAACCAACCCCGACACCGACAATAACAGCAAACAAAACAAGTACCTCCACTAAACAGTTATCAAGTGCGCTATTGTTATGGTCCTGCTATTCATCTTCCAATCGCGGTTCGCCGGAAGCGTGGGAAGTACATTTTGCTAACGGCCGGTGCCGTCGGGCGGGATAATGAAGGAACGCCGGGACTCGGCCCCGTTCGGTGCCGGAATCCATGGAACCCATCCCGGGATAGTAAATCCCGGGGATGCAGAAGTCAGACTAGGTTAGGGGGGAGGGCATAGACCGGGAGGCGTCACGGGGTTCACTCGGCAGGCAGGGAAGGTTCAGCAGGGGAAACATATACATACTGATGATGCTGCTCGTTTGCATAAGTGTCATTCCAGTAGAGCTCGTAGTGTACGATGTTCTCGCCCGAGTGAGTCGGCCGGGACCATTGCAGGGTGACAGCTGTTTCGCCAACATCGGTGGCGCGGAAGTTGCTCGGCTGCGAGGGAACGCCTGTGGGGAAGAGAGAGAGAGAGAGAAAGGGGAGAAAAGGATGAGTGAGGTGCAAACAGGAAAAAAAACGTCGTTCCAGTGCATGGAGCACACCAAGCACAAGAGAAAAAATACACGTCATGTCTAGTGCCAGCACACCAACAAATGGAGTAAGTACCGCTAGTGTCATCCCAGTGTCATTGAGTGTGGTATGCCGCACAAGAGCGCACACGATAAGCTTGGGAAACCAACGCCATTTTCGTAACGATGCCCCTTTTGCCGAGACCTGGAAAGGGAATGGATGAATTGGCCGGGGTCGGGGACGTTGGGAAATTGTCTGCAAATGTTGGGTGGAGTTGGGTGTGAATGAAGAGCGAAAACATTTGGTTGTAATTTGCATATGCATAAACATGGTGCATGAATGTTTGATAGGAAACAATTTAATTACATCGAGATTATCGCCGGTTTCGATGACAATTTGTGCTTTCAACTGAGCGCTGTTTAGCTGGTTTAGGGAAGGGAGAGACGGGGATTTGTCAAGCCTCACGGTAGGCAAAAACGTGTGGTATGTCATTGTTTGTCAGGTTGTCGATGTATCCGGCGCGGTACGTTTGAAATTTTCGAGATTAATGTGTGTATCTTTTGCAGCAGGGCCCCATCCACTTTTTCCGATAGCTCCATTTTCTGCGAGGATTGATCGTGGATTTTGTGTAATACTTGACACTAAGTGACAGGTACACTTTACAGCTGCTCACTCATTTGCTTAACAGGGTGTCCGCGAAAGTATAAGCACGATTTAAAAATTAGGAAAAAAATAAAACCTTCCAGAAACTGAAGTTTTGTTTCATAAACTGTGTTTGGGTTCTGTTCTGGACTATTTGTGAAAACATTTTTTTTTAAATTTAATCGTATGCTAATGACCGCACTTTTGATCTGTCGCCTCTGATATGGCTCAGCACAGACTTGTCGTGAACGGGTTTCGACACTTTTGAACGGTTTTACAGTTTTTGGTAAACTGTTGATGTTTTCCGTAGCTTTAACATGTTTTCTCAAGTGTGCCTTCGTTAGCGCCCAAAATATCTCAATTGGTCTGGTCTTGGCCGACTCATCGTAGATCAGATGAATGAGGATTGGCCGCACAACAGCTTGTCGTACAGCTTCTGGGCCCGATATTTAACGCGTCCAGCCTAATTTGCACTCCTTTTCAATTTCTTTTGGATTTTGTACGATTTTAAATTCAATCTTGCCTTGTCTCATTGGACATTACTTTTTGATGTACCCATTTGTTGAGCCACATCGCGAATGGAACTTTCCTATTTTTGCTTGAATGCTTTTGCTCTTTCCCGGTTCAACTGTTGGTCGATAGGACCAGGTTTTTGACCATTTTTCGGCGTATCCTTGAAGCTGTACTCCTCCCGAAACTTTTGGATAGCGGTTCGTCCGGCTCCGATACTCACACCTACCGATTTCGCTAATTGCCTTAGCGAAATGTTGGGAGTCGAGCAACATTTCTGCAGAACGCTTTTGCGATTTTTGACGGAAATGCCTCGTATTTTAACAGAAACGGTTGAAAAAAGTAGTTTCGATGCACTATCTAGTAGGTTTGAATGTAAACAATCAAACACCCGAAGAATCAACTGTTTGCCGTCATCCGTTTTCCAGAAACGTAATTTAGAAATGGTGCTTATACTTTCAGGGACACCCTTTAGTCAAGGCGCACTACAATAAATGTCACTGTGCAATTTATAAAAAAAATATTTTAAACTATTGTTTCCTCCATGTGACAATCCGTTATAAATTTGGCGAATTTAGATAATACTATGTTTCTGCCACTACTAAATTCATTTTGCCATTATTTAACTAATTTTACTTTGAAAGATTGTTATGCGAACATGTGATTTACAATCTATCTATGGAAGCATGTTGAGTTTATCCGTAGACAATGTGAATTTATATTGAATACATGTTTTTGTTATGTTTTGTCTCTCTTAAATTATCTAAGTTCATATTGGTTGAACAACTCGGAATAGTTTTACACATTTTATTTAGAATTCAATATAATTTATCGCGTAGCATTTAGTAAAACATGATCATTAAAATTATCGTAGGTTGTACGATCATCCTAATCGAATTTTCAACGGCTTGAATGTCAAGGACGCCCAAATAAATCTATTGTACCATTGCAATAAATAGTTTGAATAATGGTTTTTTGTATACTAGTACTATTTTATAAACTCGTGTTAACAAAATTAAACACGTTAGTATGAATAACAGTTTTCTGTTTCTTACAATTCACGTAGTAGGAAACATAAATAAAAGTAGATCCTGGTACTATGGCGAGCATCAGATCATTTGACAATTTTAACTAGTTTCTTTTCTGCTTGACAGCCGTTCTTGGGTCATTTTTATTCATTGTCATTCGCATTCGGACAAGCTTTGTTATAATGAGCTGTTGCTGCATCGTTTTGTGTGCATCAAAAAGCGTTAAACAAAACGACCACCGGCGCCAGTAAACGGGCCAGCACTGTCATGTCTTGCAGATCCGCCGGAGCTGTCCGTTAAGTTTATTAGTCAATCTCAGACAGCACCGGCTGGAGTTCAGCGATGAGCCCGACATTGTCACACTTTCGCTCGGATAACTATCTCCGGAGGCAAAGCCGAGAACCAGCGGCAAAAGATAGTGTGGGATTGATTTGAGCGTAAAGTTAAATTGAAATAACTTTCGTGACGCTGCACTGCCGTTGCGAAGACAATGGTAGCGGCGACAAAGATGGCAAGCTGGTCGATTGTGGCAGCAACACAATGCTGCTCCGTGATGCTGTCATTATGCTCTCGTTTGCCACCTTCTATCGCAATCCATCCAACCGGCGACTCGAATAGCTTGGCGGGAAGGATAAAAAAAAGTTACTCCACCGCGCAGTGTTTCTTGCCCCTGTGCTGCCTCGTTATAGGCGAAGACAGCTGACGACGGTTTTCACAAACGAGCCGGTGGCGAGGATGGCGCGAAACAACCAGGAAGGGGGCGGTGTAGTGCGATGGGAACTAGAAAGATGAATGGAGGTACATTACTGGTGACATTTGGCGGGTTTTGGCCGAGCGTCGGCGCAGGATCGAGGATGCGAGAGAGAAAGCATACAGTTTCAAGAAAATAGTTAAACTTTTCTGGACGGAAATCAAATTAGCTTCTCGGGCGGCTTCCTTCTGTCGTTCTCCCCAAAAACGGTTACGTCCGTTGCCGATCCGCAAGCGTTGGACGGGCGCTGGGATTTAGTGCAATCTGTTTAATTGAGCGTAAAGTTGATTCTATTTAACCGTTTCGCAGCAAAAACGAATGTCAAAGTTCTTCTGCCGGTCGGAACTGCGACGACAACCACGACGACTCGTTATTATGTGTCGCTTTGAGCAAGGCATCAAATCATTACTCCGCTTTTATGGGATGCAGTTTCAACGGTGACAAGACACTCTGACTGTTTTAGCTGGTGACAACAAAATGCAAAAATGTTGCTCGCGAACTGATAAGGAAACTTACCCTGCTGGGCCTTAACCTGTACCGGGTTGGACAGTGGACCGGCGCCCATGGACGTGAACGCTTGCACCCGTATCGTGTAGATTGCGTGTGGGGTCAGCTCCGAAATAGTCGTCATGTCGTTGGTTTCCATCTGCGAGTCCCAGGACGCTTCGGGTTGGTTCGGGTTAGTGGTGTAGTACACTTTATAGCCCTGCGGAAAAGAGAAGGTTAATGTTGGTGAGCGGAGCACGGGCATTTAATTATATTCTGACTTCGCTTATCACCCAGCCCTTATACAAGCTTCCCGTGCACGGACGTTGCAATATCAAACGATCCATTGTTTATCTATCACTGTACTGTCATCTAAGCGCTGGTACGGTAAACATCAACAACTTACACTGGGCCGTTGGTTGGCTGGCCGCTAAAAATTAACCTTAATGATCGTATTAATCAACAAACCCATAAAACGTTCATTACATCCAAGTCACTACGGACGTTACCCCGCTAAGGGTTTTTTGGTCGGCGCTAGCGCCATTATCGGAAACACGTATCACGGAACGCATCGCCGGGCCGAGGCCGCTTTCAGTTGACCTACGCTCAGCTCATCGATGGTCATGTAAAATTACACCAAATTGCATTAATAATTCACCGTTAATTACGCTGAAACATCTCATAAATTATTAGCAACGTAAACGTGAGCTCGCGGCTCGCTACACTCGATGCAATAATTGATAGTTCGTTATCTGTTATATAAAGTTGCTGGTCAGCTGACGGACACACAGCTGGGCTAAAAGGGGGATGGAGCTTACACATCATCCGCGTGATCGGTGGTCACTTTCATTAGACGTAAAATATTACATTACTTAATTTCCACCGAAGAAGATTGCTGAGGTGTACGCAATGGGCGGCTTTTTATTGGTTGGCAACACAATGACATGGAAGAGAACACATTAGCATAATTACGATGTGTATCTACTCTCTGTTTTTGACAACCTGATCACCACAACTCGTCATGTGGAAAGACGAATTTGTACACTACATCAACTTGAACCTGATGATTCATTTTAGTCTTTAGAAGGATTTAAATTTATTTTCACGAAACGTGGGTGTAATTTTGACCACAACGATAACTTTATTTGCAAAATCGCAAACATTTAATACTGATTGACCGGTGTTTCTCCTGCAGGGCGTTTTGTTTGAGCAACCATTAGATATTACATATATTTGTGATACAAAGTAATCGTCACCAGGAGCCAAACCGAAATCCGCTATCCGTCCTACAGCTTGCTAGCAATCGGCGAAAGTTATAAATACTCCCCGTAAACATGTTATCCTTCGGATCGATCGTGAGCGTAACAGAACACACACAATATTAAATTTGTCTGACACGATTGGAAGTAAAGGGGCTTCTTGTCGCAAGGATGTATCCAACGCAGCCTGGCTGCTCTGCTACGCCCCCGGGCCCCACTTTTCTGCCTACCCTCCCCCATGGGGCGGTACTTACAGTCACTTGTCCATTAGGAGTCTCAGGTGGTTCCCACGTAATAAGCATCGTCGACGAGCTTAACGGCTTGACTTCGATGTTTCTCGGAGCACTTTCCATTTCTGTAAGTAGTTGGGGTTGGGGGTAAAGGAGGGAAACAAGATACGCGGCGTTAGTTTTGCAAAACGAGCCCACGGTACACCGATCGGGCCTCGGCGAGGCTTAGCAAATTGAACGCAAAATGGCACCGCTGGAATGGAAACTAGCATGAAAAATGATACCCGACGCACCGTTGGGAAAATGGAGCCGATAGATAATATGAGCATGCCCTACGTAGAATGTGTTGCTACCAATTTAACATCATCTTGCGAACATACTTTAAAGAGATAATCGTCTCTTGCTACCGATCTACTTTGAAATATACAATGCAATGTTATTTGTGTTAAAATGCTCAACAAGCTACTAACGGGTGGACTAATTTTAAGAGATAATCGGAACGAAACTGATCAGGGTGAAAATTTAAATTAACTTTATCGTAGGTAAGAGATGATATGAAATTACTTTTAAAAAATATTTACGACTGGTTGTAAACTACACTACAATGCTTCGGAATGGATCGCGCAAGAAGATTGGAAAGTTTACACAATACGATACATCAGTGCCATGTTTATCGAGCACAACAAATAAAACAAATAAAAAAACCCAATCCTGCACCGAAATGCACACATAAAGATTTCTACAATTGAAAGCGAAATAAAAGATTCATGGTTGAGCAGGAACGGATAGAATGAAATGAAGAAAACTGCGCAAAGCGGTTGTGCCGAACGAAAGTTCCAGTTCCACACTCGAAGAAACCGTCACGGGTCCGGCTGATGGCGGCGGCGGCGTCGTCGTCGTCGTCGTCGTCGTTGGTCGAGTTCCGGAAAACTTTGGAAAACTAAAATAAAAGTTGCTATCCATCGTTAAATTGAATATTTTCAGCAGAAATGTTGCCCCCTGGCTACTTGGCGCAGCGCGCACTCGGATCACGGACAGGTAAGATGCAAAAAGGTGGAAAAAGGAAAACGAAACACAGAAGCAAACTGTGACCCGCTGTTCTCACCGGTGGGTGGGGAGCGGAAGTCCACAACGGAGATGGTGTGCATCGAGGCAAAACGAAGAAGAGGAAACAAAAAAGAAACACACGAACGAAAGAACAACTAGCAAAAGTACATTTTCCCACTTCTGCATTATGAAAATGGTGCAGAGGACGTAAAGAACCGAAGCGCTCGAGCTAAACGGCAGCAGTGTCGGGCAGTTGGGTGAGCAAATGGAACATATTCTTCCGACAGTCGAAAATACCACACCGGCAGAGTGCTAAAGTATTGACAATGAAATCAATAGAACAGGGCAGCATGTTGCCATCCATGTGTGTCGGGGTGGATGTGTCTCCTGTTTCAACGACGATGTAGGACCGGTGGTAGCACATCCTGATGTGACAACAGCAAGAGGACTGTGCGGGATGAACCGCTCGGAGTGTTGGTGAACAGCGCTCGAAGCTTATCTCTTGGACAGTTGCAAATGGAAAACTTTTCCATCCCTTCGGGCACGTGGGGGAAACGGACACGAGAATAATGTCACTGCCTCATTGCCAAGGAAGTAAAGTGACGTACTTTTATATCCTTAGTTCGCGTGTCAATGTAAGAAACAACACGAGACAGAAGTGAAATCACACACAGTCCTCGGAAGTCTTTGAGGGGTTGGAAAAGTACTGTAAGTTCTGAGTGCAGTATAACAAAAAAAAGCTCTAATCGTGGTGAGACGAAGAAAAGAAACATACATACACGCGCATAAACATTTGGAAAAGTGAAAAATTTGAATTGCTTTTAAAAGTGATTTCAAGTCTACGGGAACAACATGTAGCAAAAGAGCGTTCGAACAGAAAATGGCTAGTGATGGGAAAAAGTGAAGTAGGAAAATGAAAACAAAAAGTTCATATTGTGAATCGCAACTTCTTCGACGTTGCGTCGACGAAAATCTACCGTTTGCGGAGGTAAATGTGCAAAAGACAAAAAAACAAAACACACACACACACATAGTAAAAACAACACAACAATAAAAACTGTGAAAAAGAGTAAAAATGACTACAGGCAATCGAGAAGAAATTTGCTGGTTTTTACTTACTAGAACCTCCATAGACGGAATCGCCTGTTATTGTTTGTGAAACACAATTCGCAACCGATGGCGGGCGAAAGGGGGAGGGAGGCGCGCACAAGAAGTGAATGAAAAAAGTGGAAATGTAATGAGATAAAATTGAAATTTCTTGCATCATTTGTTGTGCCAGTGGGAAGATAGTGAGAGAGACAGAGAGAAGAAAAATAAAACCAGTGCAGTACAAAACCGAAAACAACCGATCGATACTATCACGGTGTTTGATCTACGAGAGCTACACTAAGGAAAAATATGTATAAAAGGTGCAATTTATTGTTGTGGTTGAAAAATTAACGTATGTTTTTTGAAAAACGAAAATAAATCGGAATCCTGGAGAGCACTGTACAAGAGGATAATGTTTTCTTGATGCAAAATGTTTCAAAAATCAACGTTCCGTGTGGAAACATAAAATGCTTAAAATAAGTGTTGTACCGCTAACTGATACACTTTTTTCGCGGAGCGTTATCCTTATTGGTACATGGTGAAAGTCCCATGTGGAACGTGTTTTGCTACAGTAACAGTACCCCTTTTGTAGGGAAATCGACCAAAGAGATACAAAATTATAATCTACTGCTAGAACAAAACCCTCTCGAATTTACACATGCTCTCCTACGAACGAGAACAGTTTTTGGAGGATCGGTGGAAGCAGTAATAAAAAAAAACTTCGAATTCTTCTAATACAAAGTCGAAAAAAAGGAGTATTGCAAACACTGTGGAACACTTTAAGATGGCCGAGTGTGGTGTGGTGGGTGGTTGGATTGGAAGTGAGGTTGATTTTTTTTATTTTCATTCTTGCATAAAAGTGATCTCGAGCGGGGGGTGGTGGTGTGGGGAAGAGTGTTTCAATTCGATACAAAAACCAAAATTCACTTTGCACGAGCAAAATTGTTTCACTTACATTCCATACCATGGGGTCGCACGTGTGTTGGATGAGAGCGCGCACGCGGAGCATTTCAGTTGCGCGACGACGATCAAGTTTCAGTGTTTTCAAAATCCAAAGCAAAATTATTATTGTGGCCGAACCACGACGATCGTGGGTGTGGGTGGAAAGTGGCAACGAGCAAACACGATGGAACGGTAGTTTTTTTTTTGTTTGTTTCGATTTACATGTGGCGCAACGTGTTTCGGTCGCGCGAGTTCGGGCGACGTACGTGGAGTTTTTGGGAGAGGGCGCATGAAAAAGTCGGTAAAGAAATGAAGTCTAAGTAAAATGGATCTATGGACGCTGTATCGTTTTGTGAGTTTATGTGTGTTTCTGGACTGGTGGAGGCGGGATGGTAAACGCTTCGGCAAACGCTGGCCGTAAACCGTAGAAGGTTATATGCATTATGCTATCCAGTAAAAGACGCAAAAAGGGTTTTCATCAAACCGTTCTGGAACAAAAACAAAATACGAACGTTCGGAAAAAATGGTAGAAAACCATCTCCATCTTTCAATGCAAAAACCATTCGATCCTTTGTCGTCAACCGAAAAATGTAATGAATATTCAAAAAAAAAAATGTGTTGTGTACCCAAACCTCCAGCATATGGGATTCGGTATCGACTCCCACACATCGAGGTGAAATTTATATTAATTTATAATTTAAATTCCTTCCATATTCCCATAAGACATTACGGGTGCTCTTTCGGCAACCCGTGTCTCGTTCCGTTTGACTTCCAGCGGGAAAGCGGGCATACCATTTCCATTGTTTGATAAAAATCTCTGGACAATAAAACAAATTACATTCCATCAATCCTGCTGAGGCTGGGCTGACCGTCCGACGACCGGCCCGAACAACCGGAGAGGAAAATTCATTAATTTTTCCACCCAAAACACAAAAATACACCGGCAAACACGCACGGTATTGCCAGCGTTGCGTCCTTAAGCTTTGGCGTCCCCGCCGGGACGACGATTCTTCGAAAAATAAACATTTCCAAAATAGCAAACGAACACCGCTCGCATCGGGCCATCCACAACGGACCGTATGATTTATGGAGTTAGAAACAAAACGGAACGCCTTGGAACGCAGCGGGCTTCAGGAGCAATCTTGACGAGAAGAACGATTGCGACCCTACGGTGTTTGACATTGGCGATCGTTTAGTCAAACGGATGATTGGCGGGGAGGCGGGCCAGACGAAAAGTGATACGTAAAAGAACGCAAAGAAAAATCCGGATTGACCGAACATAGGCACCTCTTTCTGCAGACGTACGTGCGTAGCAGCAAGAAAGCAGCATATCTATGAACACGGCCACATTGAAATAAAAAAAAAAGGAAATCCTATCCAAACCCGTAGTTCTCCGTCGTGTTATTTCGATCCGAAATGAAAGATAAACTTCATGAATTATATGGTCCCCGGGATACGCAGGTTTTACTTCCCGGGGGCTGGCGGCGAAAGGCCGCTGGGCCGCTTCCGGTGTTCACGCACGCAAACACGTGGTAAATATTATGATATTCTTCGGCTAGCAGTAATAACATTATGCTTAAATGGGGTCGCACTCAAAAAGGGACACCGCGGCCGAAGTCGAGTTTGGAGCCAATCAATCGGAACAGCAGGGTTGCGTGGTTTGTGCACCGTGGGAGTATCCGCTCCAGTTTCCATGCTCGCCTCACAATTGCACGCGGGTAGTGATGATACATTCACACAAATCAAAACATCGTCTGTTTGGATCAATCAACCGACCCAGCCGAAGTTGCGCTCGAGCAAAGGAAACGCCCTCCATATTTGTTTGTACGATTGATTGCGATTTTTCGGGGGGGAAAACAAGCGCTCAACTGGGAGGGTGGGTGGGCGCAAGTTAGGGCTTTTATCGGGGCCATTTCAGTGGACGGTTTTGTTGTGGTTACACACACTGAAGCACTCTATTTAGTTGACTACGAAAAAGAATTTTTACTTCCCTAAACCTTTCTTTTATTTTGGCCGGTCGATTCAAAGCTAATAATGTTTCTTCAATTTATTCATCAAATTCTATTCAATTAATGTATTTAATATTTGCTCTAGAAACATTTGATTCCGAATAAAATGGATAAAAAACTCCAATTAAGCAATTGACCTATGTTCTGATCTTCAAGCACCGATAATCGGCTGCAACACCTCGTAAGTGATATCATTGCAGGGCAGCCTTCCATTCGCCCCAATGAGGGGGAAAGCAGCAGAAAGGGAATAAAACAAAACCTCAACCGACACGGACCCCGGGGCCTCGGTGTCCCGGGGAAATGTATCGGCCCGCAGCCAAAAGGTAATCAATAAAATTCAATCGACGTGCAAATGCGCACACGTTCGCTGGGCAGCCATCGATAAAGGGCATGCCATGCGAGGGTTCTGCGGGTGGGAGCCAGCGCGGGAGGGCCTCGCTGATGCTGATTGAAAATGATTCACGGCTTGGCACTCATTGCTATTACATTCACTTTTAATGAAGATAAATTGCAAAAATAATGAATAATTGGCTGCAAAGTGATTGATATTTAATGAAAATAGAGCCCTTCGAACACGCCCGGGCAGGCTCTGGCTGCCTGCCGGTGGTTGTTAGCGGCACCGGCACCGACAAGACTGTTGCCGTCGAGCGAGCCACCAACGCGCATTCCGGTGGGAGTGTTGTTGCACGTCCGAAAACGTTGTCCCGATTCGATTGACTCCCGCCACAACCACGTGCCGGAGCTATTGAGCAACGTTCGGATATTGAGTACGAGCCGAACGCAACGAGTTGGTGGCTGGGCGCAGGTGATTGACGTCCGTTCATTTCCTTTTCCCGTCCCTGCCCGGAAAGCTACCCCATAGGAAGTGGTTCCTTCTCGCGTACGCACTATGGAAACGCTTGAAGTTGGGTTGTAGGCAGGGGAAACTAATATTAATATATGGCCGATTTTACGCACAATGAAATCTATTATGGCGGAACGTCGTCATTTTCGGTGCTTAATATTTGATGTCGGTGGGAGTGTGTGTGTAAGTGCACGTTTCCCGCAGGAGAGAAACGTGCTGGCCAAGAAAACGGAATGAGCTGTTACAACAGTTGTACGTGTACGAAGAACACTTGCTTACACGCAGCCACCGGAAACGTCTTGTTTGACGACGGAAATAAAAGTCGGAAAAGGTGCTTGCGAAATACGGGGTCTTCATCATCATGGGGCTTTTGAAGGGCAATTCGCGTCTGGTCGTTTTCGTAGATAATCGATAACAGGTATTACCTCGCCCATGTTCTGCCCAATGACGCGGAACTGTTGAACAGTCAGTACAGACTTTCAACTTGTGAAGTTATGGGGATTTTTGAAAACACGGGGTTGTGTTAAGAGTGTTAGCGTTGTTATGAATGCAACAGTGTTATGTAGGGTTGAAGTTCAACTGTTAGTATGATATGGCGCCGGCGGTAGTTCATACGCTAGTGGGTCGGGTTTTGCTGCCACGCGCCCAACACTTGTATACCTGTCTCTCCCGTGGTCGTCGTGGCCGGTAACGACGGCGGTCCTCGGCCGATATTGTTCACCGCAATGACGTAGAACTCGTACTCGGTGTACGGACTCAGCGTCCGCACGACGTAGAACATCGTAATAATGCCACTGATCTCGCTGAACGCCTGTGTGATGCGTCGTTGTCGTCATCGTCGTCGTCAGGAGAGCGGAAGGGCCGTTCGAATAATAACCGTCCGATTGAGTGATGATCGAGTGCCGAGCCGCGATATACCGTAATGAAAGGGGGTCCCACCGTCGCCATCGTGAAAGTAAAGAAGCGACATTGAAAATCATTAATAAAGTTGTCAATTACGTGTTGCGGCGCACTTGTCACGTCGTGATCCGGTATCCGGTGAGTGATTGGAAGTTTTTGAAAAATGTGCTTCCTCCCCATTACACCCGGTCGCGCCCCGTCACTTGCCTGGTTCGCGTTCTTCGGCTTGTACTGTATGACATAGTACTGCAGATCTTCCGGGCCCTTGTAGGACCATTCCAGCCGCACTTGCGTCGCCGTTACCTCCGATATGGTGACGTCCGTTGGCGCCGCTGGCAAGGCTGAAAGAAGCGAGACGGGGAAAACGGTATGGTAAATGTCGGAGAAAATAAAAGGTCCTATTTGTCTTATCCCTTCCATTCGATCCGATTCGATGGAGCGGTTTACGGTTTCACTTACATTGAACCTTGACCAGGGAGGTAGCTTCGATGACACCGAGGGTGGACCGTGCGATGCAGGTGTAATTAGTACTGGCCCGGATGTTGGTCAGCTCGAGGACGTTCCGCCCGACCGGGACGTCGTTCTCCGGTGTCACCTCCTGGTCCACGCCCATGCGCCACTTGACGGATGGCATCGGCGAGCCGACGGCGACGCAGGTGAGCGTCAGGTTCGCCCCCAGCATGACCTCGTACACGGGCTCCGGGGGGCGCGAGAAGGTGGGCGGCACCCGGCGGACCTTCACGTACAGCGGAGTCGGTTTCGTGTGCTCCGTACCGACGGAGTTTTCGGCGACGCACTCGTACTTGCCCATGTCGCTTTCCTCGCTGTTGTCGATCTGTAGGCTTCCTGCAAGTACCGAAGACAAGGTGTACAAGTACATCAGAACTCCGTTCGCTGATCGATTAGGCGAGCGAGCGGTTGGTATTCCAAACCCGTGCCCGTTAATAAATTATACACTCCGAGTAGTGGTCCTTTCGGAGAAGGACGGTGAATTTATGCGTGATCGAAGCTGAAGGACGCATGGCCGCCTGGAAAATAAGACGTACAACACCGTCTGGCATTGGCCTGATGTGATTTATTTTCACCAGCACGAAAACATCAACAACAATCGAACGAGACTCTCTGCACGGTTGCGAAATTGGAACCATAATATATGCTGAAGTTGTGGTACCGTTCAAACAAATCAACTCGTTCGTATTGAAAACCAATCCAATTCACGATTCCAACTCATTCCTACGCCAGAAACAATAGCAAATAGGAAATCAGAACAAAGGTAACATATTTGATAGTGATGTGCGTACTGAGTAAGAATGAGTGATTGAGTTGAATCGTACTATTGAATCCTAAAGGATAGCTTTTGTTACTCCTTTTTTATTTGAATCCTTCATTTCGAGTGAATCGCACTTTAGCAACTCCTTTACTCACCCATTCATTCTTTTGGGATTCGAATCCCTCGACTAGGACTGGAAGGATTTAAATCTTTGCGATGACTAATAACTCATTTTACATGTTTTAAATCACAAAAGAGTACATAAAGATTCGAATCCTCTCTGATTTCTCCTTTGACAATTGTTCGTTCTGATTCAAATAAAAAGAGTTGTTATTGTCATCATTCATACTTCAGCACAAAACATTGTAAGTTGTCCTCTCCTATTTCCAAGTTGATATTGATTGAGTAGAAACCTTATCGCAGAATTTCAGCCGTCCCAGTTCACTTCATCTGAATACTCTGTGTGTTGGATTGTGCTTCAATAGCAGATTATAGGATAAAGTTTTGGAGTACCTATCAGCAGAAGCGGATCAATCCGTTCGGGGGCCCCAAGCGGTTGGATAAACGGGGCCCTCCATACATTTCCATTGCTCTAAGTGTTTCTATACTCATGGCCAAAATTTAACTTATTTTTTACAACAGTTAGCAATCCTTTATACATATTTTTAGCAATCCTTTATACACGTAAAGGACCCATATTTGCTTATTTTATGAAATCAGACATTAGATCTTCATTATCTGAAAATAATCACTCTGAATTGAATTTTTATTTTTTTAACTTAATGGGTTTTTAAATCGCTCTCAAATTATCAAATCTTTTTATCAATTTTAACAGCGATGACGAAAACATTTTAAATTATTTTTTTGCTGGTGGACCGTAAATTGAGAGCATTTGAAGTCAAACGGACATTATTAGATGGGAAAGAAGATTCATGAAAACATATTCTGGCAAGGTTTTAGGAGAAAATTAACAATGGTTAAGCAATATCAAAATATATCTGTACTAACTTTGATCAAAGTATGTGTACCGCTGCGAGAATAAATAAAATTGGTAGTTACTTTTGCGGTCTGGGGTTTTCATCACGGGGCCCTCTTAACACTTTGTTGACGGGCATCTTTTACCCAAAACTAGCTGTTGTCACCGAGTTTAGCCACGGCGTGTACGATATGCTTGTACCCACCTTTTCCGCCAATTGTTTTTGTTTTCTTTATAAATCGGCAACGAACGAACGATCGAAACGGAAACGATGAATCGAACGATTGGACGAAAATGTCCGGCTTTTCGTCGGCAACGTTGAGTCAAAAACAGACGAAGATCTTCGTCTCCCGTCAACAAAGTGTTAAGTTCGGGGCCCCCCGCGGCCGCTCAGTCCGCTCATAGGTAGATCCGCCTCTGCCTATCAGTGGTCGATGTGCAGTAGTGTTTGATACTTTTTGGACTTTACGACAGATCTGTGGTTTTATTTTAGGACTTTTAAATTGTTATGTTCCTGTTTACGACAACGATCCGGTGAAAGGAACACGTTCCGTCGCTTAACAATTCCCAGGTTGAGAAGTTTTATGGAATGGAAATGGAAATCGTGCTGCCGTGTGATGGAATGACACATTAATGGCCAACGCGTGTTCATCTACTTGTTATCTAGATTTGTAGTTTTACAGCTATTTTATTTGAGCACTGCCAAGATCGGGGGCGGGGCGCCATATTTTATCCGTTTAAACTCAGCGATGGGCCAGAAAAACCAACTTCGCACTCACCCAGACACCAACACCACAATAATTGAAAGCTAATTCACTGCGCAGGGCAACAGCTTCTAATCTTCCCCGAGCCATCGCGGCGGAAGTGGTGCGGTCGGTCTACGAGCATCAATTTCAAGTGCCATCCCGGGCAAAAAGTTGTCCTAGAAAACCAGCAAGCCGGCAGCATCCCGAACGCTGTACCAGTGCTCATGCTGATTCGTAGTAACATAAACCGAGAGACACATACATTACTGTTACATTTTTTGCCTCCCTCCATCGCAGTGCAGTGTTCGGTGGAAAACGAAGCGCGAACCGCGTACGTAGGGAAAGAAGTCGCTACCATCCGGTGTCGACGACACATTTCCCGTCGATGATGCCTTTGCGGTTCCTTTTGCATAAGGAAAGCTGGGCAGCAGGGCGAAGGTGGTAGCGGGCCAGGCCGAGTTCCCGACGAACGCAGGGTTTTTTTATCATAAAAATTCATAATTTATGTGCGCTGAAAATTTATCCATTATTTATGCATGGGATTTTCCCGATGTGCTAAATGGGCTCGAGACACCCACGGACGCGGGAAAAATAGTAGCGAAAAAGTTTGACTAGCCGTTCCTTCGTTGCTTCGTTCGTGTGTGCGTGTGTGTGCTGTTGTGTGCGGGGGTGAGCGGTGGGGCCGTGTTTACTGCGGACATCGGACCACCTGCCCCCAACTGGGCAGAATGTTTGTCCGCATTCTTCTGCCCAATTTTCCCATTACTTAAAACCATGAGCATTACTTTCCAACATACGTTACTCGGTAAGTATGTTATTTAACTGGCCATTACATAGCGAGAAATGTTCCTAAGGATGAGGCAATGCATATAACTGTTAAATACAGCGTATTTATTAAAACTTCATACCTCTCTTATGCTTCATAATAGATGAATTTATTTCGCCATGTTTTACTTTGAATTTTAAACTTTTTACTTATTATAGACTAAACGAGTAACATAAAAATATTTGTCTTTCTTATTTTCAGTATGAATTGTTAATATTTGAGTCGCGTGAGTAGGTTTCAATTTATATTCAAATTTTAATTATTACAAACTGTTTGTATTCGATTTTTTGCGTTTTGCGAAAAATTAAAACAACTGCAAAGTTATAACTTTAGTAGAGGACCTTTTTATAAATTAACACTTTTGTCATTGAAATGCAAAAGAACACAAAAAGCAAAATGATTTCGGCATGTTTGTTTAGACTAAAAACATTCTAATTCTATTTTAACAAAAGTTTGAATCAACTTGAATTCTGAAGTGTTGAACGACGATGTTAATCTCTGAAAGACACAATTTGATTCTAAAACTCGTATTTGATTTACATTGAAACAGTTTAAATTTAAAACTAACTTGAGTTTTGGTTTGATAGCACATACATATACAAATTACATGCTCCAATAAGATGTTCAGAAAATATATTCCAATTATAACGTACATGGACACTTCAACTTCATACAAGAATCACCTTTCTTGGGACTTTTCTTGTCATATTGTTGTAACACAGTGTGTTTCATTGAACAGAGGTTAAATTCTACTCAGCTCAAATCAACAATCCGACCAACACGATGTAGGACAAAACATTACCCTCGCAAAGTAACACGTTTCCCGTTCCCTGTCCCGTATTGGCAATTTGTCCATGGAAAATGTACTTTCTTCCTCCGCCCTTACGACACGCGATAGTAATGCCGGATGTTGGAACCACCCATAGGTTTACCGCCTTGACCCGGGCGCTCTTCCGGGGGGATGCTGTTCCCCGGCAGTCGTTCCATCTTCCTTCGCCACGGCCCGGGAAGCACTCGATCGTCGTCACCCCGCCTTCGTGATTTATGCTCTTCGGTTGCCAGCGTTTCCGCTGGCGAATGGGATTCTTCCTGCTTGGCTGCGGTTCGCACAAACCCGAAAATGGAAAGCTTTGTCAAACCATAAAAAGATCCCGGGGACCATTGCGCCACCGGTTCCGGCGGTTGGTTGGTCGGCTCATCGTTCCTTCCCCAAATGCTGAATGCTCTGATTTCACTAAGGGGATTGCCAAGGATACCGCTGACCGCACGCTAGCACCATCGTGTAAAGTTAAGCACGAGAACAGGGGACATGGGGGTGGGGACGATTGGGGGAAATAAAACGATGCCATATAAACCAGCAGACCAGCTCCACCTTGCGTTAGCTTATTTGAGCCGAACGGCAGAAAAAAGAACGCAAACGAACGATTTAAGAAAAGTGGATAGGCAGTTCGTTTAATTGGCCACTAATGTCAGTGAGCGTGAGTGAGTTCCGTATGTCCAACCGAATACAGTCGGTTGAAGCGATGAGCGAGATCAGAGGATGCGAAAAAAGCCCCTCGCAAACACTCGCTCACCATCATTCAGTGGCATTTGGCGGCAATCGGGTACTGGCCTCTTTTTTCACCCCTCCAGCGCACCACTTTTCCACCGGAAATGTGTGGTATATCGCGCGCGCACACACACACACGCCAGAGGGTGTGCGGATCGAGCAAAGGTGGAAATCAAATTTATATGAAATTGCTTCCCATCCATCCCCGGACCAACCTGGTCGCGAGCGCGAACGAAAGGGGACGGGGCATCGGCGGACGTCGCGTTTTCCGGCCTTCGGAATAACGAACCAATCTGCGGTGGGTCCAAGATGAAGTCGCTTCCCCGGAAACGAGTGGGGGAGGGCAGTACGAGTGTGCACTGGCCCGGGGAAAAAAAAGCCCGCACTGGGAGGATTTTAGAACGAAAGTTAGCAAAGGGAAAAAGCAATTTAACGATGATGATATGTGAACTTTTATGGAAATTGGTTCGTTCCGGTCGCCGGCAGGGTTTTTGAGTGCCTTTCCGAGTCCGGCCATCGGAAAAGCGGGCCAGCAACGGGCACCAGAAAGACATGGAGGGGAGGGGGGGGAGAAGAAAAAACATAAAAACCCACACCTCACCTCGGCGGTGGGAAATAAGCCGAGATTCTCCCGCTGGAAAAGGGCCGTTGAGATTCACTGCCGATTTCATCATGGCTGCCCCTCGTGCCGATTGCTGGTGGCGCGGTACAGGACGCGGGGTCAAAGTCAATGGTGGTGGTGGTGGACCGCTTGTTATCTTTCCGTGAAATTGCTGTCTATGATTTGTTGCTGTCAGATACTGCTTTGCCCCTTCGGGGGATGTTGTATTTTTCGGAATCAGAAACACTACCAGCGTCAGTCCGAAACCGAAGGTTCCGAAGGGAGGAAGGAAGGGAGGTGGCATTGTGCTTGCACTCCGTTGGGGAAAACCCTCAACAGTCCACGGCCAGTGGCCAAGGGACTGCCACTTTCAGCTAAGGTATGCATGCTAATGGAAATGCAATTTGGATTTAAATGGCTCGCTCTGTTCCGTGTTATATATCATGGTTTCTTGGTCCTTTCCATCGCTGGGTTTGAATTTTATGATCATTTTCGATATTCTGGAATTATTTTTGATTCTTTACAACGCATGAATTCCATATTCGAAGTGATATTTTATAATAATGATAAAATTGATATCAATACAATTAATTGAAACATTACATCATAAATAATTACAATTGCAACTAAACAATAATACCTTACTGAGCAAAACCTAATATAAATCGAATAAAGGAACTCATTTTTCATGGTATAATGCACTTAGAAAAACTTTCTTTTGTAGAACTATACTGCTTAGTTTTTCAATTTTTAGCTAAATAGCTTTTATAGAATATGATTTTTTTCATTGTTCCACCAAAAGGATCAGGAAAAAACAGAATAAAATAAACCTTTATCATGTAAATTTCGCTTACATTTGAAATTAAAATGTTGTTTCTTAACTGGATTTGTGTTTTAATTGAAAACCCATTTTCGCATCCACGCTTATTGTTTAAGCCGTTTTGTAAAGTCTATTTGTCCGTACATACTGGGTTATAGGAAACTTGGTTTAGAATGTTGAAAAACATGAATTTGACAAGAAATTAGAAACCCTGCTTACCCCAAATTTCGAGAAATTATGAGTATTGTGTAATTTCATAAAGATGAACGTATGAATAAGTGATTCGTTTGACCTATGATTCAGTATTTCCAATTTCATGCTTACGTTTCTATCATGGTTTTATGGTCTTTTTAAATTATTGAAACGAGATCTTGATGCTGCACCAATATTTTCGACGATGGTTTAAAAATAAGAAAACTTCGACAATAAATAATCAAACAAATGTAAACAAAACAGAAAGATGAAAACAGCCAAGTGCCTGCCCAGCGTGGGGTTTAATCGAGCAGCGCCAATAGCAGCAAAAACAAAACAAAAACTTTAGCACATTATAAAGTGAAAGCAATCGATTCGAACTGTTACGGACATTGGTGCGCGGCGAAGGTTGTGACCGGATAGCCCAATTTTCCATCCCACCACCTCCATCCGCTGGGACCAATTTATTGACATAAATTTGGCAACATTTATTAACAATACGACAAAACTAGGAGCAAATCCAACATCCGAAAACTGTGCCGCCCGTTTGCCAGGCCCACGGAATGCGCCGTGTTTCGGTTTTCGGCTCGGGCTCGCGTCGGGTTGATCCCGGGGAAAAGAAGGACCGCCCGCGCGCAGCCCGTGATTCATAAATAATTTCCTCGGCAAAAAATATGGTTCCCTGCGGAGTTCACCATCATCGTTTGCGTCAATCGATGCGTGGAGCAATCGGAGCGGGGGGCATTGCTACCGCCAAAGCGGGGGGTACGAGCAATGACGGTAGAACGGTCCGACCGCGGGCAACGCGGAAAACCTGCTGCTGCCGTTCAATCAGCATGTCGTGCGAAAAGCAGCGAGCGGGGTGGAAATCGGGCTGAAAAGCGAACATTGGACGAGACCGGGGTTTCGTATTACTCATTAATTAGCATGGGAAAATTTCACCCATGATTAATGCATCGCGATACCGAAAAGCTCGGACCGTGTCTCGGTTGGTGGAAAATTCATAAAGGTGCCCGGAATGCGCGCGAACATGCATGGATGTGTTGAATATGTGTTGTTTCATACCGACGGCGACGAAAGTAAAGGAAAATTTTCTCGAGCGTTTATCTACCACTTTGATTAGATAATCGAGCTGAAATAGGAAGAAGTTATTTTTCATGAAAAAAAAATCCACACACGTAAAAAGAATGTAACACACCACCAATATTCAAGTTGTTAATTTGAGAGAATGTAAAAAGGAGATTATTTAACAATAGAATCTAAACAGCGGTCGTTTTGACCGCAACACAATTTTCGATTTTGATAGCTCGGAAACAACTGAATATTTTCCAAAAAAAGGGTTTTCTTAAAATTCCAAGCTTGACGATTCCTAGAATGCTTTAAAGCAGTCATTTCTGCGGTTTTAGGTTTTCGATCCACCTCTTCATTATTCTGCTAGCTCGGTGTAAAGAAATAAAGTCCGAAGTTGAATTTTTTCGATCAAAAATCGAAAATATCACCAATTCCCATAGTAACGTATCCCGAGAAACGCTTCGAAATGCCCGCATACGGAATAACGGAACGAAGCACAGGACGGAAATAATCAATGGAAAATAAACATTTTCAATTTGAGCCGTCATTAAAAATATGAAATTGTTTTTTATATCTAAAATAATAATATCTAAGCGAAAAAAAGTTTTTTTACATTTACATGACACATTTCGAAAAAATAAAAGTTGAAAAGGACTAAAATTTGGTTGAATTTGATCTTCTTTGGTTTACACTCAGCTAGTGAAGTATTACATAAAAGAACTGAAAGCGCCACTAGATAGCCAACAAATATACTAAACAGTAACCGTTTGCGGGTTTACGGGAAATTTTCAAAAATGACGAAGTTATAACGTGTGAAAAAGAGCGGTCAAAATGACCATTAAAAAGCATTCGGGCAAGATTCCAAAGCAATGTATTCTAGTGTTAATGAGAGCTACTTCGAGAGAAATAAACAACATGGGGGCGAAATATCCCATTAAAAGATTTCCTTTAAAAATAATTCCCTATAATGACCTGAGTAACGGATGTCGAACTTCCAATTGTTTACATTTCTTGGGAAAAATGGTTGTGTTGTTTAGCGGGAACATGGATATGGTTGAGAAAACTTTGATGTTCTCAGGATAAAGTATTTCCAACGTCGAACCGAAGTCCGGAGCGAATTCCGCACGAAATCTGATCAGGCACGAAAAATACATAAGTACCAAGCAACCGAGCCAACTGCTGCTCGATGTGTGCATCTGTGAACAACCACCGTAATGCGGTTTTGTCGATGGTTCGTTCCGCAAGTTTTTCTTCCCACATCCGGAGTGAGAGCATCGTAAGGCGAAAGGGGGAAAAAAACCCTCTGTCGATATCTTCCGTAATAAAATGGAACTCCAACCGTTGGTATGTTTCGCAGGAAGCACCATTCCACAAACCGCCACCAGCTCCGAAACTGGTGATGGTCAGCTGGGGAAGCTTTTCCGATTGCCACAAACACAATGACCCCTCCTCCTACCGTCCTCCACCCCTTTTCCAGTGGGGGAAGGGCAAACGATGGAAGACAACCGAAAGAGGGAGAACATTTTACTACGTAAATTTCTGCTCCAAGCATAACCACAGTTATGTCGATGGCAGAGATCCGATCCGGTGCGACTGCGTTCCGTACGTGTACGTACGACACAGGTTCGGGTGCTGTTGCCGAGCTTGTTTGCGCCAGCGGAGAGGAATAAAGATGCACACGGTTTGCGCTCGCACAAACAGCTTTGTAAGTAACATTAATTATTTACCAGTGCGCCCTGCAGCCGACACTCGAGTCCGATTCGATACTAAGTGATGCATCGACCGGACGTCTTCTGGTGCTGCTGCGGAGCGCCCGGTGGTTACGATGGTGGCCCCGAACAGACGCGACGACAATCTTCGGACCGATCGGTTGGGAAAATCGCTCGGGGGAAAACCGGTACCGAATCCATAATAAATGTAATGAACAAGCATCTCATTTACGTTTGCTTCTGGGACGACACCGCCGGTGTGTGTATTTGTGTGTGTGTGTGTGTGTCTATTTATGTGTCTAATCATGTCCGGTACAGCAAACCGGGACGTTGAAGACGCAAAGCCCGGTAGTGGACGCACTTACGCCGTGCGTGGCATTTGGCTCCGGCAGCGTTTCCACGTATAATTGGTTTCTGGCCTGCCCAAATGAACCATTAGATTAGACGGTATTACTTGCGTCAGAGTGTTTGCCTTTCGTTTGCTCCGCCCGGATAACGAGCGGGGCGAGGTCGCTTACCTTCGCTGTTGATGCTGTAGCGTGGATTGGTCATATCAACGCGCTTCATGTCCTTTATCCAGTAGATCTTCGGCGGCGGCGATCCGGTCGCCTTGCACTGCATCACGGCCGTGTGGCCCGTTTCAATTACTCGAATCGTTGGACTCTGGGTGATCGTCGGGAATCCGCTCGGCGTTTTATCTCCTGCGAAGGGGACACGGGAAAGAAAGCAAGAAAGAAAAGGAACTTGTTTAGTGCTCAGCTTCATGACAGTTTACTGCAGATTGTAAATGTGTGTGTGTGTGTGTGTGTGTGTGTGTAAACACTGGCAGAATGACGCGACGCTACGAAAACATGGACACGGCTTCCATGCATCATTGATGGATGAGCGTGTCCGTGGAACGAACGGACGGAGAAATGAAGAGTTTTCCGATCCTTTGGTCACGGTGAATTGTTCGTTGAATGTTTGGTGACGCGGGAGTCACGACAGATATGACATTCTTCCATGTTAGTACGGTTTTCCATTAATGATGGCTCTTACGTTAATGATTCAAAAGATGGTACACATATTCGGCGTACAATTGTGTTCAAATACATATATCCTATAACATTTTTAATCCCAGATGGATTAATTGTTTTCCAGACCTTTTTTATGATAATTACAGTCGTGAGAATTCTCCAAAAGCCAAAAAAAAGAGAAGAAATGAACACTTAACAGTTTTCCAGTTTTTAAAACACTTAATCCCAATACCATTTAAAACACTTAATCCCATCAAAAAGGATCTAAAACAGTGAAAACAGTGAAAAAGAAAAAATGTGTTCTAAGGATTATTTGAACATTTCTCCTCGAATTGCTCTTAATGTGAACCGGTTGTAAATGTATAAATACCAAAATAAATCAACATTAATACCATCATCTTATCAACATACCAGTTGTATGTTTCACTTGGAATAAACATAAAGAGTTTGCGACCTAAGATAGATCATTATGAAATAAGGCAGTAGAGATGCCTTTCAGCGGATGGGATTTTTTCTATACAAATCAAATCTTCTGCTCCAATGGTTCTTGAAATTTATTTATACCATGTGTTACAAACGTTTTCTACTATCCTTGTTACGGCGCATCAGGATGTCTTTTGACCGTGGAACTCACAGGCAAAAGGATCCAAAAGTGGGTCACAGAGGTGGCAAGATAAATGAGGAAAGGAATAAGCGAATAAAATGACTAATTTTTTTCCCTGGACGAATTCTCAAGAAATTTCTTGTATTATCAAAACGATTTCTCACTCAAATTGCAATTCTCAACACCATAAAACATTTGGTTTGCTCATTTCTAAAACAAACAAAGTCTCAGAATTGGTATGATGATTAGAGACTACAACTCATCGTTGATCGACATTTCGTATGAAGCATATGAAGAAGCCATACCTTTCCATGTTTTTGCACCAATTTTTTCCAGGGAATGTTTGTTGAAAATCTGTCCATCATCAATATGATAATTCACAAATACATGAATAGTAGCTTAACACTCTGGTGTTCGCACATGCCCGCAATGGGAAAATGGCGTAAAACCTTTGCGACAACATACAGTTTTCGTATTTTAGAGAAACAAAACTACACTCAGCCTGACAGATCTGATTAAATTTCATCGTTCACAGGCCTCCAACACCTGTTTCCAAGTAGCAGGAACAAACAAAATTTGCCATTTCGAATGCTTCTGATGAAGCAAAAGGAAAATACAAGGGAAAACAGGACAAACATGGATGATCACATTTTTCTGACACGACCCTGCCTGTCACCCTTGGCCTGCCGACAGTGGCGTCCCGCTGCCGAATGTCACATTTCATTCGGGATTGGCTTCGGCGACGTGGCCAGCACGGAATGTAGAAATAAATGGCCGGACAGGTACGATGGTTCAAGGAAGCAGATAATGCGATACGCAGCGTCCATTGCCGCGCAGTCATCTCGACATTCCAACATTAGCCCCTCTCCTTCCATCCACCCATCCATCCATCCATCCATGCTCTCGGTGCGATGGTTCCATGCGGCGCACGGGACATCTTTCTGACGCCGTTCTGACGCTGTACACGGATGTTTGTCACGCTTCATCGGGACGCAGAGGAAGCCGTGCGTCCCCGCGCAGGAAATAAATCATTTCGATGCCACGTCAAACGTAGACGCACGGCCGGTCGGGTCACCCGACGTTTCATTTTGCGCCACCGCTTGGTGAGGAAATTGAAGAAGCGACGCGTAAATCATGGGTAAAATGTGAAATGAGCAGGAAGATGATTATTACATTTCCCTCGGCGGCGCGACGTCCTTTCGATTTCGCGCTAAACAGTCGGAATTATTTATGCCTTTTCTTTGCCCCGCTAGTTCGCACTCGAACGGGGGATGCGCGCACAAATTTGCGCGCCTGCCGGGCAAGGATAAGATCTTCAAGTTGACTGGGATGATAAGAAAATCGTGCTGTCAGCGGGAGCTTGATGCAAGCTTAATTAAATGAAGCCCTTCACTGTCGCTGGACAGGGGACAGCGGTGACGGCGACGTTTGATTAGGGATATAAAAAGTTCAGATAAAAATTCCAACCGGGTGGATTTATGGGCGGGAATTCAGGACGAAACGACAATCCCAACAATCGCAAGGGATTGGGAGAAATTTGCATAAATACGGACTGCTTCGCTTTGCTCGAGTAGATTCCCCCCGCTTCACGATATAGGAAAGTTTAATAGTTAAATTCTATGCCAAAGAATCATCGCTGCATTCATTCTACGCATTAAGAACTATTGGCCAGCCATCTTTTTCTTTTTAAACCTCCCTAGAACTCCCCTGGCATATTCGGTTGATGCTAAAAGCGACCCCACACCGTTCCGCGACAGACTCTTCCTTATTGTGGTTCTGACAGTAATGTGGTTTACTATCTTTATTCGACTCTTTTGGTAGGGAGTTTACCATTTAAGCCCACCGTGCACCATCATTATCAGCAGTCAGCGGGCAGAAAATGTCCGAAATTAAGTTATGCTTTTTGGCAGACAAATACAAAAGAACGCCGGAAAATATGATGCTGCAGCATGCAGAAAAGCACTTGCAACGGGGCTAGTCGAAAGCACAAAGTAGCAAACGCGTTCCCGACGGCCGTTAACGGTTCCACAACTTGTTTCCTCCGGCAAGAAACATTTTCCCATCACCGATTGCCCGCACCGTTAAGGCTGGGGAAAATATTATTTCTGTCTAGATTACAACGGTTGGCCCATAACCAAACCAGTATGCTGGCGGTTGACCTGAAGTGTGTGAGTGTTTGTGTGCAAACGGTTCCGAAAGTCTTGGCCATCTCCTCTGCGGTAGACAGCTGGTGACAGTGCTTTCGGGTCGTTGCAAACTTTCTTTTTCAGGCAGCATCGGCCGGATGCAGATGAAAGTTAGGATACCCCGAGTTGGAGCAGTTTGTTTCAAGCTTTATGCTTCAACGGTTACGGCCAGCCAAATGCAGTTTTAAACTGATACAACATAAACAG